>NC_037668.1:191610891-191899809 GCF_003255815.1 Theropithecus gelada | reverse complement strand
CACTCCCCCCCCCCCCCCCCCCCGGGGCGACAAAACGAAACCCCCCCCTAAAAAAAAAAAAAAAAAAAAAAAAAAAAAAAAAAAGAAGTTAGAGCTTTACCTTATAATGTGAACAGCATTAGGCCTTTAATTCATTTTCCCCCCTCCTCTTTTGCTTTTATATTATATTTTTATTTATTTAATTTAGTTTTTTCAGACGGAGTCTCCATCTGTCACCCAGGCTGGAGTGTGGTGGTGTGATCTCGGCTCACTGCAGCCTCTGCCCCCCGGGTTCAAGAAATTCTCCTGCCTCAGCCTCCCTAGTAGCTGGGATTACAGGTGTTGCACTACCATGCCCAGCTACTTTTTGTATTTTTAGTAGATGTGAGGTTTTGCCATGTTGGCCAGGTTTGTCTCGAACTCCTGACCTCAAGTGATCTGCCCACTTCACCCTCCCAAAGTGCTGGGCTTAGAGGCATGAGCCATCATGCCCGGCCTTCTTTTGCTTTTAAATAGGAAAGTCCAGGCCAACTGAAAATTTTAAAATGGGCCAATTACTGACCCTAATTTCCCCTAATAAATGAAAATATGATATAAACTGTGGCCCTTCTCTTCAAGAAAAGATATACCCAGTCAATATACAAATAATTTTACTTAGTTTCAGGTCATACACACACCTTTCTAGAAGATTTCTGCATTTTACAATAATTCCTATCATATTTATATTTGTGCTAGGCACTGGGAAAATAGACATTAATCAAAGAATCATATAGACCAATGTAAAATTACCATTGTAATGTTAGATCCATAATAGGTTGAGTTACTTTAGGCAGAGAGGTCCCAGAAAGTTTCTCTAGTGAAAGGATGATTGAGGTAGAGTCAGCCAGAAGGACACAGAGAGTCCAGAGAGAGGAAACTGCATGTTCAAAAGCCCTGTGACTGGGAGAAGTAAGCACATTTAGGGAATGGAAAGGCCATTGTGGCTGAAACACAGAGAATAAGGGGGAGAACTAGTGAAACAGATTGGAGAGAGAGGCAGGGGTCAACTTATAAAGGTCCTTGTAGATCATATTAGGAAATTTGGTCTTAATTCTAATAGTTTTGGGCACTGTTCTTGGTAGAAGGTTGATATCTGGCTGTGGGTTTTTGTTTGTTTGTTTTTGTTTTTTTGAGACAGAGTTTCACTCTCGTCGCCCAGGCTGGAGCGCAATGGTGCAATCTCAGCTCACTACAACCTCTGCCTCCCAGGTTCAGACTATTCTCCTGTCTCAGACTCATGAGTAGCTGGGACTACAGGCATGCACCACCATGCCAAGGTAATTTTGTATCTTTAGTAGAGATGGAGTTTTGCAATGTTGGCCAGGCTGGTCTAGAACTCCTGACCTTAGGTGATGCGCCTGCCTTGGCCTCCCAAAGTCCTGGGATTACAGGTGTGAGCCACCTTGCCTGACCCTGGCTTTGGTTTTTACTATAACACTTTGGCTATCGCGTGAAGAATGAGTTATAGCAAAGCAAGAATGACTAAAAAGAGATCAATTAGACACTATGGCTAGCCCAGGTAAGAGAGAATGGTAACTTGAAGTAGAGAGATGGCAGTGGAGGAAAAGAGAAATGTCTGGGTTTAAGGAATAGTCAAGAAGTGAATTGATAGAACTGAGAGATAAACTGAAAAATGAGAGAACAGGTGAGAGAGAGGAAAATGTAAAGAGTACTGTCTAGGTTTTGGGCTACCATAACAGTTTAAATAGTGGTGTCATTCAGAGAGATCAAGCATGCTAACAGAGGACCTAGTTTTGGTGGGGAAGATTTTGGGTTCATTTTGCACCTGTTGAATTTGAGATGTCACTAATTCTTTCAATTGAAGTGTGCATTAGTGTGCTAGGGTTGCCATAACAAAATACCATAGACTAGGTGATTTTAACTACAGACATTTATTTTCTCATAGTTCTGGAGGCTGGAAGTCTAAGATCAAGGTACCACCAGCAGGCTTCTGGTGAGGTCTCTCTTCCTGGTTTGCACATAGTTGTCCTCTTGTGGTGTCTTCATAAGGCCTTTTTTTCTGTGTGCAGGTAAGACAGAGAGAGAGAGAGAGAGAGAGAGGTGCATGAGCATGCACTGTGGGGTTTCTTCCTCTTGTAATGACACCAGTCCTATTGGATTAGGAACCCACCCTTAGGACCTCATTTAACCTTAATTACCTCCCTGAAGATCATATCTCAAAATACAGTCACATTGGGGGTTAAGGCTTCAACATATGAATTTGGGGTGGGGGAGACACCACTGAATAGTCAATGTGCAGTCCATACAAACTGTATTCCATAGTTGATAAAGTCATAGACATTCAAGTCAAACAAAACTGGATTTAAAAACTTGGCTACCTGGGAGGCTGAGGTGGGAGGATTGCTTGAGCCCAGGAGTTTGAGGCTGCAGTGAGCTATCATTGTACCACTGCACTCCAAGTATGGGTGATAGAGCAAGAGGCTGTTTCTAAAAAACAAAACAAATTCTGGTGAGAATGCGAAGAAAAAGGAACCCTTGTCAGCAGGAATGTAAATTAGTGTAACCACTATGGAGAGCAGTTTGGAGGATCCTCAAAAAACTAAAAATAGAGCTACTGTATGATCCAGCAATCCCACTGCTAGGCATATACATACTCAAAAGAAAGAAAATCAGTACATGAAAGAGATATCTGCACTCCTATGTTTATTGCAGCACTATTCATAATAGCTAAGATTTGAAAGCAATGTAAGTGCCCATCAACAGATGAATAGATAAAGAAAATGTGGTCCTCATACACAATGAAGTACTATTCACCCATGAAAAAGAATGAAATCCTGTCATTTGCAACAACATGGATGAAACTGGAGGTCATTAAGTGAAATAAGCCAGGCATAGAAAGACAGACTTCACATATTCTCACTTATCTGTGGGAGCTAAAAATTAAAACAACTGAACTCTGGGAGATAGAGAGTAGAATGATAGTTACCAGAAGCTGGGGAGCGTTGTGGGGGAATGTGGGGGAAGTAGAGATGATTAATGGGTACAAAAAATAGTTAGAAACCATATTAGTCAATTATCACACTACTATAAATACCTGAGACTGGGTAATTTATAAAGAAAAGAGGTTTAATTGGCTTATACTTCTGTAGGCTGTATAGGAGGCATAGTGGCTTCTCTTTGGCTTCTGGGGAGGCCTCTGGAAACTTGCAATCATGGCAGAGGGTGAAAATGAAGCAGGCATGTCTTACATGGACAGAGCAGGAGGAAGAGAGAGAGGGGCAGAGGTTCTACACACCTTTAAACAACCAGATCTCACGAGAACTCTATCATGGGAACAGCACTAGGGGGATGGTGCTAAACCATTTATAAGAAACTGCCCCCATGATCCAGTCACCTCCCACCAGGCCCCACCTCCAACAATGGGGATTACAATCTGACATGAGATTTGGGCCAAACCATATTGGAAACAATGAATAAGATCTAGTATTTGATAGCACAATGGGGTGACCTGAGTTGATAATTTAATTCTACATTTTAAAATAACTAAAATAGTATAATTGGATTGTTTGTAATACAAAGGATAAACACTTGAGGTGATGGATATTCCCTGATATGGTTTGGATCTGTGTCCCCACTCAAATCTCATGTTGAATTATAGTCCCCAGTGTTGGGGGTGGGGCCTGGTGGGAGGTGATTGGATCATGGGAGCAGTTTCTAATGGTTTAGCACCATCTGCCTTTGGTACTGTATAGCGAGTTCTCACAAGATCTAGTTGTTTAAAAATGTGTAGCACCTTCCCCCACCACCTTCCTGCTCTGGTCATGTGAGGTGCTCACTCCCCCTTTACCTTCTGCCATGATTGTAAGTTTTCTAAGGCCTCCCCAGAAGACAAGCAGATGCCAGCCACTATGCTTCCCATACAGCCTGCAGAACTGTGAGCAAATTAAACCTCTTTTCTTTATAAATTACCCTGTCTCGGGTATTTATTTAGAGCAGTGACAACAGACTAATATGGAAAGTTGGTACCAGGAGTCGCGTATTGCTATAAAGATACCTGAAAATGTGAAGCAGCTTTGGAACTGGGTAACAGGCAGAGATTGGAACAGTTTGCTAGGCTCAGAAGAAGACAGGAAGATGAGGAAAAGTTTAAAAACTTCCTGAAGACTGGTTGAATGGTTGTGGTCAAAATACTGGTAGTGATCAATAGTTGTGGTCAAAATGCTGGACAGTGAAGGCCAGGCTGAGGGTTTCCAGCTAGAAATGAGGAACTTATTGGGAACTGGAGCAAAGGTCACTTTTGTTATACTTTAGCAAAGAACTTGGAGGCATTGTGGCCCTGCCCTAGAGATCTATGAAACTTTGAACTTGAGAGTGATGATATTCAGGGTATCTGGAGGAAGAAATTTCTAAGCAGTAAAGCATTCTAGATTTGGCCTGGCTGCGTCTAACAGCCTATGCTCATATGCATGAGCAAAGAAATGACATTAAACTGGAACTTATGTTTAAAAGGGAAGTAGAAAGTAAAAGTTGGGAAAATTTGCAGACTGGCCATGTGGTAGAAAAGAAGAGCCTATTTTCTGGGGAGGAATTCAAGCAGGCTGCAGAAATTTGCAAAAGTGAAAGGAAAGCAAATGCTGATAGCCAAGACAATGGGGAAAAGGCCTGGAAGGCTTTCATACATCTTTGTGGCAGCCCTTCCTACCACAGGCCCAGAGACCTCGGAGGGAAGAATAGTTTTTGAGCCAGGTTCAGGGCCCAACCATTCTACAAAGCCTTGGGACACTGCTCCTTGTATCCCAGCTGCTCCAGGTCCCGCCTCGGCGCAAAGGGACCTAGGTACAGCTCAGGCATCTGCTTCAAAATGTGTAATCCATAGCTTTGGTGGCTTTCATGTGGTGTTAAGCCTGTGGGTGCACAGAATGCAAGAGTTGAGGCTTGGGAGCCTCTGCCTAGATTTCAGAGGATGTATGGGAAAGCTTGGATATTCAGACAGAAGCCTGCTGCAGGGGTAGAGCCCTCACAGAGAACCTCTACTGAGACAATGGAGAGGGGAAATATGGGGTTAGAGCCCCCACATTAAGTCTCCACTGGGGCACTGCCTAGTGGAGCTGTGAGAAGAGGGCCATTGTCCTCCAGATCCCAGAATGGTAGATCCACTGGCAGCTTGCACCCTGTGTCTGGAAAAGTCAGAGGCACTCAACATCAGACCCTGAGAACAGCTGTGTGGGCTGAACCCTGCAAAGCCACAGGGGTGAAGCTGCCCATGGCTTTGGGAGTCCACCCCTCACACCAGTGTGCTCTGGATGTGGGACACAGAGTAAAAAGATATTATTTTGGAACTTTAATATTTAATGACTTCCCTGCTGGGTTTTGGACTCGTACGAGGCCTGTAGCCCCTTTCTTTTGGCTGATCTCTCCCTTTTGGAATAGGAGTATTTACCCAATGCATGTACTTCCATTGTATCTTGGGAGTAACTAACTTGTTTTTGATTTTACAGGCTCATAGGTGGAAGGGACTTGCCTTGTCTTAGATGAGACTTTGGACTTTTGAGTTAATGCTGAAATGAGTTAAGACTTTGGGGGATGGTTGAGAAGGGATGACTGTATTTTGCAATGTGAGATGGACATGAGATTTGAAAGGGCCAAAGGAAGAATGATATGATTTGGATCTATGTCCCCACCCAAATCTCATGTCAAATTGTAATCCCCAATGGTGAAGGTGGGGCCTGGCGGGAGGTGACTGGCTCATGGGGGCAGTTTCTTTTCCTTTTTTAAAAAACTTTTTCTTTTACATTAAGTTCCAGGATACAAGTGCAGAATATATGCAGGTTTGTTACATAGGTATACATGTGCCATGGTGGTTTGCTGTACCTATTGACCCATCCTCTAAGTTCCCTCCCCTTGCCCCATACCCCCAACAGACCCTGGTGTGTGTTGTTCCTTTCCCTGTGTCCATGTGTCCATGTTTTCTCATTGACCAACTCCCACTTATGAGTAAGAACATGCAGTGTTTGGTTTTCTATTCCTGTGTTAGTTTGCTGAGGAAGATGGCTTCCAGCTTCATCTATGTCCCCTCAAAGGGCATGATCTTATTCCTTTTAATGGCTGCTTAGTATTCGATAGTATATATGTACCACATTTTCTTTATCCAGTCTATCATTGATGGGCATTTGGGTTGGTTCCATGACTTTGCTATGGTAAATAGTGCTGCAATAAACATATGTGTGCATATGTTTTTATAACAGAATGATTTATATTCCTTTGGGTATTGACCCAGTAATGGAATTGCTGGGTCAAATGGTATTTCTGGTTCTAGATCCTTGAGGAATCGCCGTACTGTCTTCATGATGGTTGAACTAATTTACATTCCCGTCAACAGTATAAAAGCATTCCTATTTCTCCACAACTTTGCCAACCACTATTGTTTCTTGCCTTTTAAATAATCACCATTCTGACTGGCATGAGATGGTATCTCATTGTGATTTTGTTTTGCATTTCTCTAATGATCATTGATGTTGAGCTTTTTTTCATATGTTTATTGGATGCATAAAAATCTTCTTTTGAGAAGTGTCTGTTTATAACCCTTGCCCACTTTTTGATAGGGTTGTTTTTTTTCTTGTAAATTTGTTTAAATTCCTTGTAAATTCTGGATATTAGACTTTTGTCAGATGGATAAATTGCAGAATTTTTCTCCCATTCTGTATGTTGACTGTTCACTCTGATGATAGTTTATTTTGCTGTGCAGAAGCTCTTTAGTTTAATTAGATCCCATTTGTCAATTGTGGCTTTTGTTGCAATTGCTTTTGGCATTTTTGTCATGAAGTTTTGCCCATGCCTATGTCCTAAGTGGTATTACCTACATTTCCTTCACGGGTTTTTATGGTTTTGGGTTTTACATTTAAGTCTTTAATCCATCTTGAGTTAATTTTTGTATAAGGTGAAAGGAAGGGGTCCAGTTTGAATTTTCTGCATATGGGTAGCCAGTTTTCCCAGCACCATTTATTGAATAGGAGATCCTTTCCCCATTGCTTGTTTTTGTCAGGTTTGTTGAAGATCAGATGGCTGTAGATGTATGATGTTATTTCTGAGGTCTCTGTTCTGTTTCATTGGTCTATATGTCTGTTTTGGTGCCAGTACCATGCTGTTTTGGTTACTGTAGCCTTGTAGTATAGTTTGAAGTCAGGTAGCATGATGCCTCCAGCTTTGTTCTTTTGGCTTAGGATTGTCTTGTCTATACAGGGACTTCATTGATTCCATATGAAATTTACAGTAGTTTTTATCTAATTCTGTGAAGAATGTCAATGGTAATTTGATGGGGATAGCATTGAATCTATACATTACTTTGGGCAGTATGGCCATTTTCAAGATATGGACTCTTCCTATCCATGAGGTTGGAATGTTTTTCCAATTTTTTGTGTCCTCTCTTATTTCCTTGAGCAGTCGTTTGTAGTTCTCCTTGAAAAGGTCCTTCACATCCCTTGTTAGCTGTATTCCTAGGTATTTTATCCTCTTTGTAGCAATTGTGAATAGGAATTCATTCACGATTTGGCTCTCTGCTTGTCTATTATTGGTGTAAAGGAATGCCTGTGATTTTTGCACATCGATTTTGTATCTTGAGGCTTTGCTGAATTTGCTTATCAGTTTAAGGAAGTTTTGGGCTGAGATGATGGGGTTTTCTAAATATACAATCATGTCATCTGCAAACAGAAACAATTTGACTTCCTCTCCTCCTATTTGAATACACTTTATTTCTTTCTCTTTTCTGATTGCCCTAGCCAGAACTTTCAATACTATATTGAATAAGAGTTGTGAGAGCGGGCATTCTTGTCTTGTACTGGTTTTTAAAGGGAATGCTTCCAGCTTTTGTCCATTCAATATGATATTGGCTGTGGGTTTGCCAAAAATAGCTCTTATTATTTTGACATATGTTCCATCAATACCTAGTTTATTGAGAGCTTTTAACATGAAGGGATGTTGACTTTTATCGAAGGCCTTTTCTGCATCTACTGAGATAATCACATGGTTTTTGTCATTGGTTCTGTTCATATGATGGATTATGTTTATTGATTTGCACATGTTGACCCAGCCTTGCATCCCAGTGATGAAGCCAACTCGATCATGGTGGATAAGCTTTTTGATGTGCTGCTGGATTTGGTTTGCCAGTATTTTATTGAGGATTTTCACATCGATGTTCATCGGGGATATTGGCCCAAAGTTTTCTTTCTTGTGTCTCCTCCTGGTTTTGGTATCAGAATGATGCTGGCTTCATAAAATGAGTTAGGGAGGAGTCCCTACTTTTCAATTATTTGGAATAATTTCAGAAGGAATGGTACCAGCTCATCTTTGTACCTCTGGTAGAATTTGGCTGTGAATCCATCTGGTCCTCGGTTTTTTTTTTTTTGGTTGGTAGGCTGTTAATTACTGCCTCAATTTCAGAACTTGTTATTGGTCTACTCAGGGATTGAACTTCTCCTAGTTTAGTCTTGGGAGGGTGTATATATCCAGGAATTTATCCATTTCTTCTAGATTTTCTAGTTTATTTGTATAGAGGTGTTTATGGCATTCTCTGATAGTAGTTTGTATTTCCATGGGGTCAGTGGTGATATCCCTTTTATCATTTTTTATTGTACCTATTTGATGCTTCTCTCTTCTTCTTTATTAATTGAGCTAGCAGTCTATTTTGTTAATTTTTTCAAAAAATCAGCTCCTGGATTCATTGATTTTTTGGAGGGTTTTTCATGTCTCTATCCCTTTAATTCTGCCTTGATTTTAGTTATTTCTTGTCTTCTGCTAGCTTTTGGATTAGTTTGCTCTTGCCTCTCTAGCTTTTTTTTTTTTCCTTTTTTTTGAGACAGAGTCTCGCTCTGTCGCCCAGGCTGGAGTGCAATGGCATGATCTCGGCACGCTGCAAGCTCTGCCTCCCAGGTTCACGCCATTCTCCTGCCTCAGCCCCCCGAGTAGCTGGGACTACAGGCGCCTGCCACCACACCCAGCTAAGTTTTTGTATTTTTAGTAGAGATGGGGTTTCACCGTGTTAGCCAGGATAGTCTTGATCTCCTGACCTCGTGATCCGCCCACCTCGGCCTCCCAAAGTGCTGGGATTACATGTGTGAGCCACCGTGCCTGGCCCTCTCTAGCTCTTTTAATTGTGATGTTAGGGTGTCAATTTGAGATCTTTCAAGTTTTCTCACGTGGGTATTTAGTGCTATAAATTTCCCTCTTAACAGTGCTTTAGCTGTAGCCCAGAGATTCTGGTACATTATCTCTTTGTTTTCATTGCTTTCAAATAACTTTTTGATTTTTGCCTTAATTTCATTATTTACCCAGTAGTCATTCAGGAGCAGGTTGTCCAATTTCCATATAATTGTGTGGTTTTGAGTGAGTTTCTTTATCCTGAGTTCTAATTTGATTGCACTGTGGTCTGAGAAACTGTTTGTTATGATTTCAGTTCTTTTGCATTTGCTGAGGAGTGTTTTAATTCCAATTATGTGGTTGATTTTAGAATAAGTGCCATGTAGCACTGAGAAGAGTGTATATTCTGTTGATTTGGGGTGAGGAGTTCTGTAGATGTCTATTAGTTCCACTTGATCCAGAGCTGAGTTCAAGTCCTGAATATCTTTGTTAATTTTCTGTCTTATTGATCTGTCTAATATTGACAGTGGGGTGTTACAGTCTCCCACTATCATTGTGTGGGAGTCTAAGTCTCCTTGTAGGTCTCTGAGAACTTGCTCTATGAATCTGGGTGCTCCTGTATTGGGTGCATATATATTTAGAACAGTTAGCTCTTTTGTTGAATCATTCCCTTTACCATTATGTAATGCTCTTGTTTGTCTTTTTTTTTTTTTTATCTTTGTTGATTTAAAGTCTGTTTTTTCAGAGACTAGGATTGTAACCCTTGCTTTTTTTTCTTTTTTTTTTTTTTGCCTCACATTTGCTTGTTGAATTTTCTTCCATCCCTTTATTTTGAGCCTATGTATGTCTTGCACATGAGATGGGTCTCCTGAATACAGCACACTGATGGATCTTGACTCTTTATCCAATTTGCCAGCCTGTGTCTTTTAGTTGGGGCATTTAGCCCATTTACATTTAAAGTTAGTATTATTATGTGTAAATCTGATTCTGTCATCATGATGCTATCTGGTTATTTTGCACACTAGTTGATGCAGTTTCTTCATAGTGTCATTGGTCTTTATATTTTGATGTGTTTTTTGCAATGGATGGTAGCAGTTTTTCCTTAGCTTCTTCATACTGAATTAGAACATGCTCCTTTAGCTCAGCATAGTTTTTTATTACCCATCTTCTGAAGCCTACTTCTGTCAATTCATCCATCTCATCCTCTGTCCAGTTCTGCTCCCTTTCTGGAGAGACAATGCAATCATTTGGAGGTGAAGAGGCACTCTGGCCTTTTGGGTTTTCAGTGTTTTTTTGTTGTTGTTGTTGATTCTTTCTCATCTTCTTGAGTTTGTCTAGTTTCGATCTTTGAGGCTGCTGATCCTTGGATGGGGTTTTTGTGGGAGCTTTTTGCTGTTGTTACTGTTTGTTTTTCTTTCAATGGTCAGGTCCCTCTTCTGTGGGGATACTGTGATTTGCCGGGTGGCCCGGGGGGGGGGGGGCCACTTCAGGCCCTATTCTTCTGGTTTGTTTTTGTGCCTGGAGATGTCACTCAAGGAGGAGAACAGCAAAGATGGGTGCCTGCTCCTTCTTCTGGGACCACTGACCTCAAGGGGCACCAACTTGATGCCAGTAGGAGCACTCCTGTATAGGGTGTCTGACAACCCCTGCTGGAGGGTCTCACCCAGTTGGGTGGCATGGGGAACAGGATCTGTTTAATGAAGCACTTTGTCCCTTGGTGGAGGGGTGTGCTTTGCTGGGGGGAAACCCACTCCTCTGGGCTGCCTGGACTCCTCAGATCTACCAGTAGGAAAGGCTAAGTCTGCTGGTCCAGAGACTGTGGCCTCCTCCCCCTAGGGGCTCAGGCCCAGGGAGATCCGGGTAATGTCCTTGAGCCTCTGGCTGGAGTTATTGGAGTCCCTTCAGGGAAGCCCTGCCCAGTGAGGAAGGATGAGTCAGGGTCAGGCCTGAAGAGGCACTCTGGACACAGTCTGCCACAGTCAGTGTGTTGAGCTGTGGGGAACACATCTTGGAACCAAGCTGTCCAGCCTTCCTGGCCCCAGCAGGGGAAAAGTGTGGCCTGGAGCCATAGAGATGGCTGCCATCCTTCCCCTGCCCAGGGAGCTCAGTGTGTCAGGCAGTTGTGAGTCCCAGTGCTGGCTGCTGCCCCTCCCGCAAGGAGCTCAAATGGCAGCAGGCAGCTGCAGCAGGCAGCTGCAGCCGTGGTGCTGGTCGCCCCTCCCGCCAGGAGCTTGGTAGGCTTAAGCAGGTTCCAGCTGAGAGGCTATTGAGAATATGTGCGGCTCTGGGGTTGGGATGCTAGGCCCCAGTGGTATGGGTTTTTGAGTGAGATCTACTGATCTGTGGGCCGCACAGTTCTGTGGAAAAAGCACGGTTTCCCTGGCTGGGTACCATGCTCACTCACCGCCTCCCTTGGCTGTGGGGTGGGGCCTCCTCCGCCCTGTGTGGCTCTCAGGTGGGCCACCGCACCACACTGCTCTTGTTTCCTCTCCGTGGGTCACGCCAGTCCCCTAGTCCATTTTGATGAGAGCTTAGATACCTTGGTTGCTGGTGAAGGATTCACATGCTTATTATGGTCCTTTTTGATGGGAGCCTCCAATCACCGCTGCTTCTAGTCAGCCATCTTGGCCCCGATGGGGGCAGTTTCTAATGGCTTAGCACCATCGCCTCTTTGTACTGTATAGTGATTTGGTTCTCACAAGATCTGGTTGTTTGAAAGTGTGTAGCACCTCCCCGACTTCCTCCCGCTCTAGCCATGTGAGGCGCTTACTCCTCCTTTGCCTTCTGCCATTATTGTAATTTTTCTGAGGCCTCTCCAGAAATTCAGCAGATCCCAGCTGCTATGCTTCCTGTACAACCTACAGGACTGTGAGCCAAATAAACCTCTTTTCTTTATAAATTATTCAGTCTCAGGTATTTATTCATAGCAGAGTGAGAATGAACTGATGCACTCCTTCAAAAAAATAATAAGTTAATTGAACAACAACAAAAAATTGGCTACCACAGCCCAAAAAGTACACCAGCAAGTACACAGATAAAAACATTTGACTCTTGAATAACATGGGTTTGAACTATGCAGGTGAACTTATATATGAATTCTTTTCAACCAAATGCAGATTGAAAATACAGTATTCAAGAGATGCAAAACCCACGTATAAAACAGGGCAACTTTTCTTATACAAGGGTTCTGCAGGGCTGACTGTGGGACATGAACCTGTGCAGGTTTTGGGAAACGTGGGAATCCTGAAATCTGTCCCCAAAGTATACTGAGGGATGACTATAATTGAAGAGTACCTATATAGAGAGATATTCCTCAGCAATAAAAAGGAAGAAGTATTGATACACACAACAACATGGGTGAATCTCAAAATAATTATGCTGAATGAAAGAAGCTAGACAAAAAAGTGTGTGTGATTTTACTTAAATAAAATTCTAGAAAATGCAAACTAACGTATAGTGACAGAAAGCAAATTAGTGGTTTCCTGGGGAAGGAATAGACAGAGAGAGGCAGGAGGGAAAGGGGCATGAGAAAATTTGGGGTGATAGATATCATTATCTTGGTTGTGGTGATAGTTTCACAGGTGTTTATATATGTGAAGAGGTATCAAATTACACACTTTAGGCCAGGCACGGTGGCTCATGCCTATAATTCCAGCATTTTGGCAGGCCAAGGCAGACAGATCATTTGAGCTCGGGAGTTTGAGGCCAGCTTGGGCAACATAGTGAGACCTCGTCTCTACAAAAACTTTTTTAAAAATTAGCTGGGCATGGTGGCTTGCACCTGTAGTTCCAGCTACTTGGGAGGCTGAGGCAGAAGAGGGCTTGCGCTTGGGAAATCGAGGCTGCAATGAGCCATGATCATGCCACTGCACTACAGCTTGGATGACAGAATGAGACCCTGCCTCAAAAAATTTTTTGCACATTTTAAATATGTGCAATTTTTTCTACATCATTTATGTCTTAATAAAGTTGTTAAATCTGGGGGGCAGGAGAGTCAAAGGAGACTGTCTCCATGCCCTGACAAAAGTCTAGAAGTTTTTCTCTACCCATAACAAAGGGCATGTAGCTTCACTGCAATTCTAATTCAGGTGGCCAGGCTCGGGCCAGATATTAGGTTTCTGAGGATGCCCTGGATCTCTTTAGAGGAGCTTTTTTTTGGGGTCAGCTAAGCTTGTTCACTGTGATCCTCATTGGGGCCGCCTCTTGCCCCCATTTCTTGTGCTTATCATTTGCTATTCTGAAATGAAAAATAGGAGTGGGCTGGGTGTGGTGGCTCATGTCTGTAATCGCAGTACTTTGAGAGGCTGAGGCAGGCGGATCACCTGAGATCAGGAGTTCGAGATCACCCTGGACAACATGGTGAAACCCCATCTCTACTAAAAATACGAAACATCATCAGGGTGTGGTGGCGCACCTGTAATCCCAGCTACTCAGGAGGCTGAGGCATGAGAATTGCTTGAACCCGAGGCGGAGGTTGCAGTGAGCCGAGATCGTGCCACTGCACTCCAGCCTGGGCAACAGAGCAAGACTCCGTGTCAAAAAGAAAAAAAAAAAAGACTGAAGTCATTATTTGTTCAATAAGCACTTACTGAGCATCTACTAAGCACAAGATGTTGTGGGCATATTTATTGGGCAGTTTCCCCACACCTTGTATGGGATCCTTGTAACTTGCTTTGACCAATACAATGTGGAAGAAGTAATACTGTGTGCCAGTTCTGAGTCTAGGCCTTATGAGACATCTGCTTGGAAATCTGCTAGTCCATGTGAATAAGCTGGTGCTAGCGTGATGCAGGATGACAGATATATAGTGCAGTCATCCCCATCTCCTAGCTGCTTTTTGCTCAACTCTAAAAGCAGAACCTCCTAGGTTCCTGGAAATTGACTGCAGATGCATAAACCAGTTCAACTGAGACCAGAAAAGCTGCCCATCCAAGTCCAGCCCAAATTACTGAACCATAAAATTGCTGAGTTAAATAAACGGTCTCTTTCTTTCACGCACACATACACACATGGTTCCTCCTCTTATTACTAGTACCCAAATGACTTGGTCTCGTTATTTAACCTGTCAGTACTTCAGTTTTCTCATCTTTAAAATGATTATAAAAATACCTATATTTGCTTATATATTTGAGGTAATTATATGTTATATAATTATATATATAGTTATATATAATTGAGGTAATTATATATTTGTTATATATAATTATATATTGAGGTAATTATATATTTGTTTATATATTTGAGGTAATATTTGTAAAGTGCCTAGCACAATGCCAAGTATAATAGGTAACAGAATATGGTAGCAATAATTATTTTTTGAGATAGGGCCCTTATTTTACTTGTCTTTTTTTCTCCTGCAACTAGCACAGAGTCTTCTTCATGAAAGAAACTCAATAAGTAAATGTAACTATTTTAGAAGTGTAGTAATCTCAATGAATAATCTGATTATAATCTTTATAACGATAGTTCATATCTTCATAAAGATATGTCTATCTTAAAGGCAGTAAGAATCATTACCTCTCTAGCCGGGATTTTATTTTATTTTATTTATTTATTTATTTTGAGATGGAGTCTCGCTCTGTCGCCCAGGCTGGAGTGCAGTGGTGCAATCTAGGCTCACTGCAAGTTCTGCCTCCCAGGTTCATGCCATTCTCCTGCCTCAGCCTCCTGAGCAGCTGGGACTACAGGCACCTGCCACCATGCCTGGCTAATTTTTTGTATTTTTAGTAGAGATGGGGTTTCACCATGTTAGTCAGGATGGTCTCGATCTCCTGACCTCGTGATCCGCCCGCCTTGGCCTCCCAAAGTGCTGGGACTACAGGTGTGAGCCACCGTGCCTGGCGTAGCTGTGATTTTTAAAAGCAAGCTAGCAAATAAACAAAAAATCTTTGTTATCTTCATTTCCTTGAAATCCAGGACTGATATTGGAATTCTCACTTCTTTTCTTCTTAACCATTCAATACCAGCTGATCATTCCTTTCTCCTTGAAACACTATCCTTATTTGGCTCCTATATAGCATACTTCGCTGATTTCCTGTCTGCATCATCAGCCACAGTCTCTTTTGAGAGTTCATCCTCCTCTCCTCAGCCTGTAAATGTTGAAGTGATCTAGGGCTCAGCCCTTTGCCCTTTTCTCTTCATTTCCATTCTTTCCCTTGGTGATGTCATTCAGTTTCATGGCTTTAAATAACTTTCCTATTACTGGCAATCTCAAATTTTTGTCTCTAGCTCAGACTTCTCTCCTGAACTCCAGTCTTATAAATCCAACTTCATAAATCTAACTGCTGATTTGACATCTCTGTTTGGGATACTTAATAGGCATCTAAACCTTTATGCATCTAAAGTTTAACTCCAGAGTCTGCCCTTCTTCCACCTTGAAGTTGTTCCTTCTAAAATTTTCCCTATCTCAGTATATGACAATTCCTCTTTCTAGTTCCACGCACTGCTAGGACAACCTAATATTTAGGGAGCAATTCTCCTAAGGTATTGCCCATTATTCTGCCTCATATTACACATAGCAACCAGCAGTGAAGGGTGGGAGATTGTCACAGTATATCAATGCTAGATGTTGTCAATGCCAGTTTGAGACCATTCATGGTCCCCTGCCTCTTCAGCAAAGTTCTCCTGTCTTATATTGCTTTTTCTTCTCATCATTCTAGGTAAAAATACATGATAAATTAATTACTTTTAAGATGATACTTTTTCAACAAGCTTTGTGCCCTTAAAAGCTCCCTCTCTACTAGTGGGTTCCTGTGCTGGCATTTTATAGCAAGCTCCATTCATTTCTCTGATGAATTATTCCAAAATTATATGTGTGTGTATATATATATATTTAAAACTTTCTGTTATATATATAACTTTCTGTTTTATATGTATATATGAAGGTTTCTGTTTTATATGTATATATAACTTTCTGTTTTATACTTGTTATATATAAAAAAAACAGAAACCTTTATATATATATAAAACAGAAACCTTCGGTATTTCAAAATTCAAAACAGTAAACACTGGCCATCGTAGCATGACTACTGGGGAATACAGTGTTAGGCAAGTTAATCTTTTTATGCCAGTCAATATCATACTTGACCATCTACTGTGCTTCTCACAAATGAATTTGTCTTCTCACAAGAGGTTAATTCTGTTTCAAAAGTATATTTTAACATTTTTATGTCTTCTTTCCTTCAGAAGACTTTCATATGCAAGGAGCCCAATTATTTTTCTGCTCCTGGGTTCCAGAAGGCTATTCTTGAATACCCTTGAACCCCTCCTGGGTTCTAGAAGGATATTCTTGAATGAAGTGTCATTTTCTCCCTTTTTCATAGATTTATTCAGCATCTGAAGAATTACCCAAAAGAGAAATGAATCTGCATGGGATGGTTAATATTGCATAAAGTTTCAAAATTACTTTCATATCCACTTCCTCATCTAATTCTATTAATATCCTACTTCTAATACTGATATCTCCTGATTTTATTATTACTGATACTATTGCGTATCTTGTCTCTTACCCCTGCTACAAGCTGGTACCACACCCTTACTGACTATTTGTATGGCTTCCTAATATATCTCTATATTTTAAAAAAATATAGTAGAATGCATGATGGATTAGAGCAAAGAACAGTGACTCCATGTTCTTTGCTCTAATCCATCATGCAGTCTACTGTATTTTTTAAAAATCTGAATTATCAAATCTGGACTACTTTCTTTTCCCTTAATTCTGGGGCTTTATATAAGGCTTTATAATTTTCAAGAATTTTTCATAATAAGTATGAAATATAAGTATTCATAATAAATATTGCTTTATTCTTTTTCTTTTTTTTTGAGACAGAGTCTCACTCTGTCACACAGGCTGGAGTGCAGTGGTGCAATCTCAGCTCACTGCAAACTCTGCCTCCCAGGTTCAAGCAATTCTAATGCCTCAGCCTCCTGAGTGGCAGGGATTACAGGTACCTGCTACCAGGCTCGGCTAATTTTTGTATTTTTAGTAGAGACAGGGTTTCACCATCTTGGCTAGGCTGGTCCCAAACTCCTGACCTCAAGTGATCTGCCCAACTCGTCTCCAAAAGTGCTGGGCTTAGAGGCATGAGCCACCGTGCCCAGCCAATATTGCTTAATTCTTATTACAGTCCTATATTACTAACAGTATCACTAACAGTGCTGTAAAGATGATGCAACAACGTATACAGAGTAAACACTACCAAAGAAAATCACACAGGTAATGCATGTCAGATTTGAGAGTCAAACTCAGGGCTTCTTTATTCTAGCTCAAGTAATTTTTTTTTTTTTTTTTGAGACAGAGTCTCACTCTGTCACCTAGGCTGGAGTGCAGTGGCACGATCTCACCTCACTGCAACCTCCGCCTTCCAGGCACAAGCGATTCTCATGCCTCAGCCTCCCAAGTAGCTGAGACTACAGGCTCGCACCACTGCAGCTGGCTAATTTTTGTATTTTTAGTAGAGATAGGATTTTGCCTTGTTGGCCAGGCTGGTCTCAAACTCCTGGCCTCAAGTGATCCACCTGCCTTGGCCTCCCAAAGTGCTAGGATTACAGGTGTTAGTTACTGCACCTGGCAACAACTCAAGTAATTTTTTTACAATACAGATGCTCTTTTTAACCCTTCTGATTACCTTGCTTTTTTTCTATTTATTTTTTATTTTTTAATATTTTGTAGAGATAGGATCTCACTATGTTTCACAAGCTGATCGTGAACTCCTGACCTTAAGCAATCTTCCCACCTTGGCATCTCAAAGTGCTAGGATTACAGGTGTGAGCCAGTGCACCCAGCTCCTAGAATGCTTTCTTATTCTATTCTCTATCTTTCAAAACTCTGCCGTTTTCAAGTTCCAGTTCAAATACCATGTCTTCCTTAATACCTTCTTTGTCGTTACACCTGGAATTAAGAATCAATCTATATAACTATAGCATTTAGTTTGTATAACAATATAGCTAACACTCATCACATATTGCTTTATAGAATTATTTGTGTGCATCGTCTCATCTGGCCTACTGTTGAGAAAACCTCTTGAGGGCAGAAAATTTAGCACATTAGTTTTTATGTTCCCCCACTGAGCAAATATATGGCAGTTGTTTGAGTAATTGTGAGTAAATGAATGAACACATGAAGGTCTTGGCCCATGCAGTTCTAAAAGGGATTAAGGCCTAAGGAACATCTGGATATCAACTAATGTATTCACCTATTGGCTTAGTTATACTATCTTAGAAAGAGATAATGAAATTACTGAACTAATAGTTAGTTAAGTTGTTGGTGCCTCAGGACAAAACAGAGCGGTGAGAAGGATTGATATATTTAAGTTAATAGCCCCCTAGATGCAAAGGTAAAAGTTTAGCTCGGTATTTCCTAAACTGTATTCACTTCACAGATAAGGAACAATAGTCATTTATTATAGAGTCCATAGTCATATAGTGAAAATATTGATGATGATGATGATGATGATAATGATAAAATTGCCTTCTGAATTTATTATTTGTCATTCCTGGACACATAAACAATATTATCTCCAAATTTTATTGGCAATTATAGTTAATATTATTTTTACACATTTATATATTTTTCAATATAAATATATATACATGTATCACTATGATGAAACTACTTTATAATTTTTTTTATTAAAATGCATTTTAAGCATTATATAATGTTTCATAAAATACTTCATGAGGTAACCACCTATGGTTTGTACAGAGAATTCACACCCTCAACACCCTTGCTCTTCTCTCCTTTGGTACTTGCCTGGCAAAACAAGCCTGGTGAAATGCAACTTCTCACCTACTCTATGCCTACATCTAATCAACTGGAGAAGAACAAATTATCATGCTAATTGGACTCAATTTAAAATTATGACCTCAAGCCTCAAGTGGGTTCTCAGTGTTGCCCAGCAATTCTTTACAATTCCGTAGTCATTCGACTCTTCTACTCTTCAGATGAAACTGTTCCCCTCAAGCCTCTTTCTTCCTCCTCCCTCTCAGCTAATGATCTTGCTTTCTATTAATACTTCACTGAAAAAAAGAAGCAAGTAGAAGAGAACCTTCACAACTTCTCACCACTAATTCTACTCACTTACCTGCATCTTATCTTCCCTTCTACTATGAAGGTTGAAATATTCGTGTTTCTGTCTGAGTCTAACCCCTCCCTCCTATGCCCTTGGTCCTATCCTCCTTTGCTCCCAAAATTATCCCATCTCTTTCCTGTATCAACTTTTCTCTTTCTGTAGAATAATTAACATCAACATATAATATATATTTGAATATCTCCCACTTAAAAGAAACTCTATCCTGATCTCACATTCTTCTTTAGCCACGGCTCCACTTCTTTTGCAGAAAATCTCAAAGGAATTATCTAAATTTATTGTCCCTTGGTCGTCTCTCATTCTATCTTGAATTCACTCTAATAAGCCTTTTT
This sequence comes from Theropithecus gelada, assembly GCF_003255815.1. Lineage (NCBI taxonomy): Eukaryota > Metazoa > Chordata > Mammalia > Primates > Cercopithecidae > Theropithecus > Theropithecus gelada. Next base: position 191,880,278 of record NC_037668.1, on the reverse strand, counting down.
GCCTTCACTATTCTACTGGCAATACTTTCATCAAGTATACCATTGCCCTCCATATCACTAAACCCAATGCCGAATTATCAGTCTTCATGATATCATGGATGACCTCTTAGCAGTATTCAGCACAGTTGATCTTCTTGGAACACATTCTACATTGGCTTCCAAAAAAACCTCTCTTTCCTGGTTTCTCCCTTATCTCTTTGGCTTCTTTGGAGTCTACTTTGCTGGTTCCTCTTCATTACTTGTCAAAGTAACGAAGTGCTGGAGTGCCCCAAAGCTAGCTCAGTTCTCCTCTAGCTACCCTCATTTCATTCCCTAGGAGCTTTCAATCAGTCTTGTGTTTTCAAAAACTATATATACATAGTTTGTATATAGTTTTAGATATAGGATATCTAGGTATATAGATATAGATATAGATAAAGGATATATATATATCTTTCTCTTCCCCTTTCCTTTCTCTCCTTTCTCTTCTTAAATGATTTGATCCCAAAGCCATTAGGTGGAAAAAGCAAGGTTGGAATTGGGCCTGAGTTGGGGAGAATCACAGAGGCCAATTGGGATTTTGGAGTCCAATATGGGAAAGGAGGATGCTTGCATAAGAGGACTGTGTAGCAAGGATAGTTATAGCCTGAGAAGAGTGAGAAGGACATCCATGCAGAGGGGCAGCATAGTATGGGCTACTGGGTATCCACACAGAAAACTGGTCATGCACGAGGAGTCAAAGCCTAAGCAGAATGAGAAAGACATTTACATGGCAGGGGTAGACAGGTATTAGAGACTGAGTGGGGTGAGGAGGACATTTGTGCATAGAAGAGAGTGGTGGTGACAATCAACAATCTGTTATTACAGGGGGCTTAATTACATAAATAAATATATTAAAAAGTTAGAGCCAGGTTCCCCATTGTCAGATGGAAAAGAATACTAGAATAAACCTTGTGATGTTTGATTGGAATAGGAGATATTTGTGTGAACTTATGGTTATATATCTAAATAGATTGATTGATATGGATATCTACATATAGAAATGAATACAGATGTAAAAGTGTATGTGTTTTCATGTATCTCTATTTTTGTCTCTATATTCCTCATTTCTGACAGAGCCTGGGAGTAGCTACACCCCAGTAGCAACTGAGCACATCTACTAACAGATTTTGACTTCTAAGTATTGTTCTCCACAAAAATAACCAGGGTTCTTTGAGAAATGGCTCATTCCAGTACTGGGGCAGCAAAAGTACAAATTAACCCTGGAACATCTGCTGAACCAGAAAAAAAAGTACTCTAGGAATGATGGGAGTACGTCAAAAAGACAGAGAAGCCAGTTTGAGGGGCTTTCTACTCACCAAATCTGGGACAATTGGATATTTATTTATTTATTTAGACTTCCTTAAATCATGGGATGAGATGATTTGAGAATTAATGGTGGAAACAGATTATACTCATTTAAAAAACAAACAATGAGGTGACTTCTTCGGCCCCCGCATTTGTGGACCGGAGAACATCACCCGAGAGCGCCGGCCCGACTTCCCTGGCCCCCCACACCTGAGGACCAGAGAACCTCGTCCGAGAGTGTATGCATATTTGCAATAAAAGACTGCCACTTTCTTGTGTACTTTGGCCTCATGTTTGATTGCTTAGCTCTCCTAAATTAAGTTACATTAAATTAAAACAGTTAGTGCCAATTTAAATTAAATTAAAACAGTTGGTGCCGAAACCCGCCCCAGGAGGAGACCCTTCCTCAACATCCCCTAAGGGTCTAACGAACCTCCTCCACAGCGAACCGGCTCCCAACCCAACCAGCCACGAACACCAAACAAGTGTTCCAGCTTTCCACTGGTGCCGCTCTGAGAATTTCTTCTTCGGTGAGTACTCCCCTTTGTTAACCATCTCCGTCCGTTTCCGTGTCCTTGGCCTAGAGTCGTGCGCACGCCCAAGGACGTAGCCACCCTGTGGCGCAGTGAGGCCTTCAACTCGGAGACGTCCGTCTTGAAGTTCCTCAATTCTCCGTTAGTGGCTCCAGGAGCCCCCGGTCTCCAGCAGCGGCAAAGGACGCTTTGCCACTGTGTGAGGTCGGTTTCCATTTCTGGTGGTTAAACAATGGGAACCTCACAATCCAAAATCCCTAGGAACACCCCCTTAGGGTGTCTCCTCCAAAACTTGGAAGCCTTGCATTTAGCCCAAGATTTAAAACGAAAGTGGCTAATTTTCCTTTCCACTGTGGCATGGCCGCAGTATAAATTAGACAACCAATCTCAATGGCCACCACATGGCACACTTGACTATAACATTCTATTAGATCTTTCTAATTTCTGCCAAAGGCTTGGAAAGTGGTCAGAGATTATCTATGTCCAAGGCTTTTGGGACTTGCGCTCTCGCCCAGACCTGTGCGCCCAGTGTTCAATGGCCCAGGTCTTGTTAGTTAAAACCCAGCCCTCGGCCTCCACACCACAAGCAGAGGAAGATTCTATTTCCATCTCAGACGAGGCCGACGGCGGGGCACCTCCCTCCCAACCTACCAAACCCCCTCCCTATGCTCCTCCTACCGCCCCTCCCTCAGCCACTCCTCTTACCTCTCCCATTTCCGCCCACACTCGCTCCAAGACCGCGGTAGCGGCCCCCACTAGTCAGCCCTCTACCAGTCAGCCTGCCCCAACCCCCTCTACCGGTCAGCCTGCCTCAACCTACGCCACTGGTCAGTCTGTTTCAACCTCCCCTGTTAGTTTGTTGGACCCCTCCGAGAGGTCGCCGGAGCCGAAGGACTAGTTAGAGTCCATGTCCCTTTTTCCTTGACAGACCTTTCCAAGATTGAAAAACGGCTCGGCGATTTCTCTGCTAACCCCACCCTGTATTCCAAGGAGTTTCGATACCTATGCCAGGCATATGATCTAACCTGGCATGACTTACAGGTCATTTTGTCCTCCTCCCTTAACCCAGAGGAAAGAGAGCGTATTCTTGCAGCCGCCAGGCAACATGCGGATCAATGGCATTTAACTGACGCCACTGTCCCGTTAGGAGAGATGGCTGTCCCGTCCATAGAACCAGATTGGGACTACCAACCACAGCAGCCTGGCCGCCATAGGAGAGACATTATGGTTCAATGTCTCTTGGCCGGTATGCAGGCAGCCTCTAACAAAGTGGTCAATTTTGATAAACTAAAGGAAATTATCCAGCACTCAGATGAGAATCCGGCTTCCTTCCTAAATCGCCTTACAGAGGCACTAGCCCAATTTACTCGGCTAGATCCCACCTCCCCAGCCGGAGCAGCTGTCCTAGCCTCCTATTTTATCTCCCAGTCAGCCTCAGATATTCGAAAAAAGCTAAAAAAGGTTGAAGATGGGCCTCAAACCCCCATACAGGACTTAGTAAAATTGGCCTTTAAAGTTTTTAACTCCAGAGAAGCAGCAGCTGAGGCCGCAGAGCTAGACAAGGAGAAAAGAAGGGCTGTGCTTCAGGCGCAAGCTCTAGTGGCTGCCCTCCAACCAGCGTTGCCCACTCTGCCGGCAGGGAAGACACAGGGCAAGTCTCCCAAGGGCTCCTGCTATAAATGCGGAGACCCAGGACACTGGGCAAACCAGTGTCCCCAGGCCAAGCCGGCCACTCCGTCTCATCCATGCCTTAAGTGTGGCACAACTGGGCATTAGGCAACACAGTGTCCAAATCCTCGCCTGCCTACCACGCCGTGCCCAACCTGCCAACAGGAAGGACATTGGAAGTCTGATTGCCCCGCCAGCAGGGCAGGCATTGCGCCTCAACGTGGTGCCTCTCCTCAAAGGCCGGAAGGCTCCTTCCAGCTCCTACACCTGGACGACGACTGACGGTGCCCACACTTGGAGACCCCTGTCACCCTCGCCGAGCCTAGGGTAACTCTTCAGGTAGCGGGTAAGCCAACTTCTTTTCTTATCAATACGGAGGCTACCTATTCTGTTTTGTCAACCTATGGAGGTTCTAGCCAGCCATCCACTATCTCAGTAGTTAGGGTAGACAGTAAACCGTCTAACCCTCGCCAGACCCCAATGCTAAGTTACTGCCTGGACTATGCATGCTTTGCCCACTCTTTCCTCATCATGCCCTCTTGTCCCACCCCCTCTTGGGACGAAACATCTTAACCTAACTCAAAACATCTATTCCCCTTCCCTTTCTCCAGGTGGCCAGGTTCTACTCAAGGATCAACACCCTCCTCAAATTTTCTCGCTTCCTCACCATTCTTCATCTTAACTTAACTGACTTTTCCTTCATAAACCCCATAGATACCCTCCTTCCCGACCCATCTCCCAACCAGTAGGTTTCCCAACTTTTTACTCTCATAGAAGACCTAACTTGGCAGGGTGCCCTTTGTGATTTCGGCAATGTTGAACTTACCCTCTACACCTTTGTCATCATTATTATGGTTCACTCTAATTCCCCTAGTTACTCCTACTAATCCTAACTTTGTATGGAGATTCTAAACCTGGTCTACAGACAACCAGATACACTCAGTCATGCAGGGCACTGCAGATTGTCCCCCCCCCACCCCCACCCAGGGTTGTCACTCTGCCCTCTCCCTAAATAAAATGTGGACTCATTAGGCCAGGATGAAGGACAGATACAGGGAAGGAGAGGCTGTAACCAGAAGGCAGTAGAAAGCCCAGACCTCCCCAAGGGCCTCTGCGGCACTCAGTCCCTGTTGAGTCAGAGATAGGGAGAAGCCAGGAGGTAGGGGAGTTGGTGAGGGGAGCAGCCTTGGTGAGCGGGAGGTGGAGAGACAGAAACGGAGATGGAGATGGAGACAAAGAGATACAGACAGAGAGAGAGAGAGACAGAGGTGGAGAGAGACAAAGACAGAGATGGGGAGAGACAGAGATGGAGAGAGACAGAGAGAGAGAGAGACAGAGATGGAGAGAGACAGAGGTGGAGAGAGACAAAGACAGAGATGAGGAGAGACAGATGACAGAGATGGAGAGAGAGAGAGAGAGAGACAGAGATGAGGAGAGACAGAGATGAAGAGAGACAGAGAGAGATGAAGAGAGACAGAGATGAAGAGAGACAGAGTGAGACAGAGATTCCTTTTTGCTACTCTACGCCAAACTCTTCATGGTGTAATTGCACATAAGCTCCCAGCAGGACCCAGACGGCCCCTGTTGGAGGCTACTTTTGGTGTAACCAAACTCTATCTAAAACTCTTAACCATACCTCCATCACCCAGTCCCTTTGCGTTCCGGTATCTTTAGTGCCTAGCTTAACCCTATATAGCAAAGGAGAATTGTCTGAACTAGCTTCCCAGCTCAGCTCCAGCAATAACACCCAAAAGCGGGCTGTTTTTCTTCCCTTAATTATCGGGGTTTCCCTAGCTTCAACAATGTAATGCCCCCTTAACCCCCGGACCACCGGTATGGCTACCGCCTGTAGTATAGCAGATGCTTCCATTCCTAATTCCCATACTAATCCTCTGCCTTATGTTATGTCTTGCTCCCATTCTAATAAAATTTCTCCGAGCCAAGGTTCAAGAGATCACCCGAGTCACCTTCAACCAAATGCTCCTGCATCCCTACACGCAACTGCCAACCTCAGACCCTAACTACGCCCCTTAACAGCAGGAAGCAGCCAGACAGACCACAGCACCCTAAATTCTTATAATCAATAAGAGGTTGGACTGTTTGGGTGAAGGAGAAAGGACAAGATGGAGGAAGGTGAACAAGAAGGCATAATCCATGTTGCTTCCGGGTTCTTCCTCACCAACTTTCCCGCGCGCGGGAAGATGCAGATCAACCGAGTATGCTCCAGGTGATGTCAATCCGAAGAGATCAAAACTTACCCGGCCACGCCTATGGAGACGCCCCTATCACACCCTTATCCTGCCCACTGCCCTCCCCCTTCCAGTACCAATGCATAAAAGTCTGCCACTGGCAGGAGCCAGCATGACTTCTTCGGCCCCCGCATTTGTGGACCGGAGAACATCACCCGAGAGCGCCGGTGCGACTTCCCTGGCCCCCCACACCTGAGGACCAGAGAACCTCGTCCGAGAGTGTATGCATATTTGCAATAAAAGACTGCCACTTTCTTATGTAAAAAAAAAAAAAAAAAAAAACAAACAATGAGTCAACACAAACATAAATTAATAAATTTAACACATGAAAAGTTTGAAGGCCGGGCATAGTGGCTCATGCCTGTAATCCCAGCACTATGGAGGCTGAGGTGGGTGTTTCACCTGAGGTCAGGAGTTTGAGACCAGCCTGGCCAACATGGTTAAACCTCATCTCTACTAAAAATATAAAAATTAGCTGGGCATGGTGGTGTATGCCTATAATCCCAGCTACTCAAGAAGCTGAGGCAGGAGAATTGTTCGAACCCAGGAGGCAGAGGTGGCAGTGAGCTGAGATCATGCCATTTGCACTCCAGCCTGGGCGACAGAGCAAGACTCCATCTCAAAAAATAAATAAGTAAATAAATAAAGTTTGATGAAGAATAGGATATTTGCCAGGCATGGTGGCTCACACCTGTAATCCCAGCACTTTGAGAGGCTAAGGCAGGTGGATTGCTTGAGCCCAGAAGTTCAAGACCAGCCTGGGCAACATGGCAAAACCCTGTTTATACCAAAAACAAACAAACAAACAAACAAAAAACTGGTGTGCTTCTCTAGTCCCAGCTACCCAGGAGGCTCAGGTGGGAACATCGCCTGAGCCTGGGAGGTTGAGGCTACAGTGAGCTATGATCCTGGCACTGCACTCCAGCCTGGGAGACAGAGCAATACCCTGTCTCAAAACAAAAACAAAAACAAAAACAAAAAAGAACAGGATATTTACATAGCTTCAAAGTACTTTCCTACAAAATACTTATTAAGAACAAAAGGAAAAAAAATGTTTTAAAATGGAGAAGCTTATATTACTTTAATCAAGTGATTCAAATGAACATCATCAATAATGAGACAAATTGAAATTGTGTCCCTAACACCTGATAGGATGCAATAAGAATATAGGATTGCTTATTTATATTCTTTTTTTTTTTTTTTTTTTTTTTTGAGACGGAGTCTCGCTCTGTCACCCAGGCTGGACTGCAGTGGCTGGATCTCAGCTCACTGCAAGCTCCGCCTCCCGGGTTTACGCCATTCTCCGGCCTCAGCCTCCCAAGCAGCTGGGACTACAGGCGCCCGCCACCTTTAATAAAGAGATGCATAATCTGAATCTAATCACGATGAAATATAAAATAAATTCAAACTTGAGGGATATACTGGCCTGTAAAATAACTGGCCTGTTAATCTTCAAAAGTAGCAAGGTCATGAAAATCAACGAAAGACCAAGGAAATGTTCCTGAGTGAAGGAGACTAAAGAGACATAATAGTAAATTCTGAACTGAATCCTTTTATTATAAAGGACATTATGATTTGGATAAGGTCTGAGGGTTAGGTAAGTATAGCAGTCTTAATTTCTAGATTTTGATGGGTTATTGTGTTTATACAGGAAAACATCCTTATTTATAGGAAGAACACACTGAAGTATCGGGGGTAATGGGGAATGGAGTCAGCATTCTCATTGTGTTATTACTGGGTCAGTTTTTGTTGTTATTCTCAAATGACTGAGGAAAAATGTTGTTTGTGCTATCCTTGCATCTTTCTTGTAATTTTTGATACTGTTTTTTAAAAAGAAAGAAGACTGCATGTTAATGAGTTTCAAATTTCTCTCTCCGGCATGAATCTGAACCCAAGATCATATATTTAATATTCTAGTCAAAATTGCCACTTGCACCAAACTGGGCAACATAGCAAGACCCCATCTCTACAGAAGAAAATTAGCCAGGCATGGTGGCATACACCTGTAGTCTCAGCTACTTGGGAAGTTGAGGCAGGAGCATCACTTGAGCCCAGGAGTTTGAGGTTGCAGTGAGCTATCATGCACCACCGCATTCCAGCCTGGGCAACAGAGGGAGGCCCTGTCTCAAAAAATAAAATAGGCCGGACATGGTGGCTCATGTCTGTAATCCCAGCACTTTGGGAGGCTGAGGTGTAAGGATCACCTAAGGTCAGGAGTTTGAGACCAGCCTGGCCAACATGGTGAAAATCCATCGCTATTAAAAATACAAAAAAATAGCCAGGTGTGGTGGCAGGTGCCTCTAATCCCAGCTACTTTGGAGGCTGAGGCAGGAGAATCATTTGAACCTGGGAGGCCCTCCAGAGGTTGCAGTGAACTGAGATCACGCTGCTGCACTACAGCCTGGGTGACAGAGCAAGACTGTGTCTCAAAAAATAAAATAAAATAAAAAGCCTTCACTTGGATGTCTAATCACTGTCAACCTTAAAATGTAAAACTGAGGGTGGCTGGCAAGATGGATGAACAGGAACAGCTCCGGTCTGCAGCTCCCAGCGAGATCAATGCAGAAGATGGGTGATTTCTGCATTTCCAACTGAGCTACCTGGCTCATCTCACTGGGACTGGTTAGACAGTAGGTGTAGCCCATGGAGGGCAAGCCAAAGCAGGGTGGAGTGTCACCTCAGCCGGGAGGCACAAGGGGTTGGGGAACTCCCTTCCCTAGCCAAGGCAAGCTGTCAGGAATGGTACATTCTGGCCCAGATACCAGGCTTTTCCCATGGTCTTTGCAACCCACAAACCAGGAGATTCCCTCGGGTGCCTATACCACCAGGGCCCTGAGTTTGAAGCAGAAACTAGGCGGCCATTTGGGCAGACACTGAGCTAGCTGCAGGAGTTTTTTTTTTTTTTTTCCTTACCTCAGTGGCACCTGGACTGCCAGTGAGACAGAACCGTTCACTCCCCTGGAAAGGGGGCTGAAGCCAGGGAGCCAAGTGGTCTAGCTCAGGGGATCCCACCGCCACAAAGCCCAGCAAGCTAAGATCCACTGGCTTGAAATTCTCGCTGCCAGCACAGCAGTCTGAAGTTGACCCGGGACTTGAGTTTGGTGCGGGAGAGGCATCTGTCATTACTGAAGCGTAAGTAGGCGGTTTCCCCTCACAGTGTAAACAAAGCCGCTGGGAAGTTCAAACTGGGTGGAGCCCACCGCAGGGCAGCAAAGCCGCTGGAGCCAGACTGCCTATCTAGATTCCTCCTCTCTGGGCAGGGTATCTCTGAAAGAAAGGCAGCAGCCCCAGTCAGGGGCTTATAGATAAAACTCCCATTTCCCTGGGACAGAGCATCTGGAAGAAGGGGCTGCTTTGGGTGCAGCTTCAGTAGACTTAAACATTCCTACTGGCCAGCTCTGAAGAGAGCAGTAGGTCTCCCAGCACAGCACTCGAGCTCTGCTAAGGGACAGACTGCCTCCTCAAGTGGGTCCCTGACCCCCGTGCCTCCTGACCAGGAGATACTTCCCAGCAGGGGTCGACACCTTGTATAGGAGAGTTCTGGCTGGCATCTGGCAGGTGTCCCTCTGGGACAAAGCTTCCAGAGGAAGGAACAGGCAGCAATCTTTGCTGTTCTGCAGCCTCCGCTGGTGATACCCAGGCAAACAGGGTTTGTATTAGACCTCCAGCAAACTCCAGCAGACCTGCAGCAGAGGGGCCTGACCATTAGAAGGAAAACTAACAAACAGAGAGGAATAGTATCAACATCAACAAAAAGGACATCCACACAGAAACCCCATCTGAAGGTCACCAACATCAAAGACCAAAGGTAGATAAATCCACGAAGATGAGATAAAACCAGTGCACAAAGGCTGAACATTCCAAAACCCAGAATGCCTCTTCTCCTCCAAAGGATCACAACTCCTCACCAGAAAGGGAACAAAACTGGATGGAGAATGAATTTGATAAACTGACAGAAGTAGGCTTAAGAAAGTGGGTAATAACAAATTCCTCTGAGCTAAAGGAGCATGTTCTAACCCGATGCAAGGAAGCTAAGAACCTTGATAAAAGGTTAGAAGAATTGCTGACTAGAATAACCAGTTTAGAGAAGAACACAAATTACCTGATGGAGCTGAAAAACACAGCATGAGAACTTCGTGATGCATACACAAGTATCAATAGTCAAATCCATCAAGTGGAAGAAAGGATATCAGAGATTGAAGACCAACTTAATGAAACAAAGCAAGAAGACAAGATTAGAGAAAAAAGAATGAAAAGAAACGAACAAATCCTCCAAGAAATATGGGACTGTGTGAGAAGACCAAACCTACGTTTGATTGGTGTACCTGAAAGTGACGGGGAGAATGGAACCAACTTGGAAAACACTCTTCAGGATATTATCCAGGAGAAATTCCCCAACCTAGCAAGGCAGGCCAACATTCAAATTTAGGAAATACAGAGAACACCACCAACATACTCCTCGAGAAGAGTAACCCCAAGACATATAATTGTCAGATTCACCAAGGTTGAAATAAAGGAAAAAATGTTAAGTGTAGCCAGAGAGAAAGGTTGGGTTACCCACAAAGGGAAGTACATCAGACTAACAGCAGATCTCTCTAGAGAAACCCTACAAGCCAGAAGAGAGTAGGGGCCAATATTCAACATTCTTAAAGAAATAATTTTCAATCCAGAATTTCATATCCAACCAAACTAAGCTTCATAAGCGAAGGAGAAATAAAATCCTTTACAGACAAGCAAATGCTGAGGGATTTTGTCACCACCAGGCCTGCCTTAGAAGAGCTCCTGAAGGAAGCACTAAATACGGAAAGGAAAAACTAGTGCCAGCCACTGCAAAAACATGCCAAATTGTAAAGACCATCAACGCTATAAAGGAACGGTATCAACTAACAGGCAAAATAACCAGCTAGCATCATAATGACAGGATCAAATTCACACATAACAATATTAACCTTAAATGTAAATGGGCTAAATGCCCCAATTAAAAGACACAGACTGGTAAATTGGATAAAAAGTGAAGACCTATTGGTGTGCTGTATTCAGGAAACCCATCGCACATGCAAAGACACACATAGGCTCAAAATACTATGTATTTGATGGAGGAAAATTACCAAAATTAAGGCAGAAATAAATAAGTTATTTGAAACCAATGAGAACAAAGACACAATGTACCAGAATCTCTGGGCTACAGCTAAAGCCGTGTTTAGAGGGAAATTTATAGCACTAAAATCCCACAGGAGAAAGTGGGAAAGGTCTAAAATTAACACCCTAACATCACATTTAAAAGAACTAGAGAAGCAAGAGCAAACAAATTCAAAAGCTAGCAGAAGACAAGAAATAACTAAGATCAGAGCAGAACTGAAGAAGATAGAGACACAAAAAAATCCTTCAAAAAAATCAATGAATTCAGGAAGTGGTTTTTTGAAAAGATTAACAAAATAGATAGACCACTAGCCAGACTAATAAAGCAGAAAGAGAGAAGAATCAAATAGACACAACAAAAAAATGATAAAGGGGATATCACCACTGACAACACAAAAATACAAACCGCCATCAGAGAATACTATAAATACCTCTAGGCAAATAAACTGGAAAATCTAGAAGAAATGGATAAATTCCTGGACACAGATACCCTCCCAAGACTACACCAGGAAGAAGTGGAATCCCTGAATAGACTAATAACAGGTTCTGAAATTGAGCTGTAATTAATAGCCTACCAAACAAAAAAGTCCAGGACCAGATGGATTCACAGCTGAATTCTACCAGAGGTACAAAGAGGAGATGGTACCATTCCTTCTGAAACTATTCCAAAAAATAGAAAAAGAGGGACTCCTCCTTAACTCATATTATGAGGCCAGGATTATTCTGATACCAAAACCTGGCAGAGACACAACAAAAAAAGAAAATTTCAGGCCAATATCCCTGATGAACATGGATGCGAAAATCCTCAATAAAATACTGGCAAGCTGAATCCAGCAGCACATCAAAAAGCTCATCCACCACAGTCAAGTCGGCTTCATTCCTGGGATGCAAGTCTGGGTCAACATATGCAAATCAATAAACATAATCCCCCCCCCCGAAAAAAAGAAATAAAAAATAAACGTAATCCATCACATAAACAGAACCAATGACAAAAACCACATGATTATCTCAACAGATGCAGAAAAGGCCTTCAATAAGATTCAACACCCCATTCATGCTAAAAACTCTCAATAAACTAGGTATTGATGGAACGTATGTCAAAATAATAAGAGCTATTTATGACAAATCCACAGCCAATATTATACTAACTGAATGGGCAAAAGCTAGAAGCATTCCCTTTGACAACTGGCACAAGACAAGGATGCCCTCTTTCACCACTCCTATTTAACATAGTACTGGAAGTTTTGGCCAGGGCAATCAGGCAAGAGAAAGAAATAAAGGGTATTCAAATAGGAAGAGAGGAAGTCAAATTGCCTCTGTCTGCAGATGACATCATTTTATATTTAGAACACCCCATCATCTCAGTCCAAAATTTCCTTAAGCTGATAAGCAACTTCAGCAAAGTTTCAGGATACAAAATCAATGTGCAAAAATCACAAGCATTCCTATACATCAACAGTAGACAAACAGAGAGCCAAATCATGAGTGCACTCCCATTCACAATTGCTACAAAGAGAATAAAATACCTAGGAATACAACTTGTGGGATGTGAAGGACGTCTTCAAGGAGAACTACAAACCACTGCTCAAGGAAATAAAAGAGGACACAAACAAATGGAAAAACATTCCATGCTCATGGATAGGAAGAATCAATATTGTGAAAATGGCCATACCGCCCAAAGTAATTTATAGATTCAATGCAATTCCCATCAAGCTACCACTGACTTTCTTCGCAGCATTAAAAAAACTTTAAATTTCATATGGAACCAAAAAAGAGCCTGTATAGCCAAGACAATCCTAAGCAAAAAGAACAAAGCTGGAAGCATCACACTACCTGACTTCAAACTACACTACAAGGCTACAGTAACCAAAACAGCATGGTACTGGTATCAAAACAGAGATATAGACCAATGGAACAGAACAGAGGCCTCAGAATTAACGCCACAAATCTACAACCATCTGATTTTTGACAAACCTGACAAAAACAAGCAATGGGGAAAGGATTCCCTGTTTAATAGATGGCATTGGGAAAACTGGCTAGCCATATGCAAAAAAACTGAAACTGGACCCCTTCCTCACACCTTATACAAAAATTAACTCAAGATGGATTGAAGGCTTAAACTTAAGACCTAAAACCATAAAAACCCTAAAAGAAAACCTAGGCAATACATTCAGGATATAGGCATGCGCAAAGACTTCATGACTAAAACACCAAAAGCAATGGCAACAAAAGCCAAAATTGACAAATGGGGTCTAATTAAACTAAAGAGCTTCTGCGCAGCAAAAGAAACTATCATCAGAGTGAACAGGCAACCTATAGAATGGGAGAAATTTTTGCAATCTATCCATCTGATAAAGTGCTAATATCCAGAATCTACAAGGAACTTAAACAAATTTACAAGAAAAAACAAACAACCTCATCAAAAAGTGGGCAAAGGATATGAACAGACACTTCTCAAAAGAAGACATTTATGCAGCCAACAAACACATGAAAAAAAAAGCTCATCATCACTGGTCATTAGAGAAATGCAAATCAAAACCATAATGAGATATCATCTCACGGCAGTTAGAATGGTGATCATTAAAAAGTCAGGAAACAACAGATGCTGGAGAGGATGTGGAGAAATAGGAACGTGTTTACACTGTTGGTGGGAGTGTACATTAGTTCAACCATTGTGGAAGACAGTGTGGCAATTCCTCAAGGATCTAGAAACAGAAATACCATTTGACCCAACAATCCCATTACTGGGTATATACCCAAAGAGTTTGTAAATCATTCTACTATAAAGACATATGCACACGTATGTTTATTGCAGCACTATTCACAATAGCAAAGACTTGGAACCAACCCAAATGCCCATCAATGATAGACTGGATAAAGAAAATGTGGCACATATACACCATGGAATACTATGCACCCATAAAAAAGGATGAATTCATGTCCTTTGCAGGGACATGGATGAAGCTGGGAACCATCATTCTCAGCAGACTAACACAAGAACAGAAAACCAAACACCGCATGTTTTCACTCATAAGTGGGAGTTGAACAATGAGAACACATGGACACATGGAGGGGAACATCATACACCAGGACCTGTTAGGGGATGGGGCATAGGGGAGGAATAGCATTAGGAGAAATACCTAATGTAGATGACAGGTTGATGGGTGCAGCAAACCACCATGGCACCTGTATACCCATGTAACAAACCTGCAGTTCTGCACATGTATCCCAGAGCTTAAAGTATAATTTAAAAAATGTAAAACTGAACTTTAGATTATCTGTTCCCTAACTCCGCTTACTCCTTCCCAATGTTTCCACCATTCAGCTAGTTGATTAGGCCAAAACTCTTAAAATCTTCGACTCTTCTTTAATTCTTGGGTCCTTAGCAAATCCTGTTGGATCTGTCTTCAAAATATATCCAGAATTCAATTACTTTTTTCCATTTATCCCACTACCACTCTATTTCAAGTTACCATCATCTTTTATCTGGTCTTTGAAGCTAGATTTCTAACTGGTCTGCTTGTTTCTACTCTTGCTTCCCTGTTGTTCATTCTCAACAATGGAGACAGATTGATCTTTTTAAAGCATGGAACTGATCTCTAAACTGATCCCTCCATCAGTTTAGAACAAAATCTGTAGTCTATGAGGCTCTCTATCATCTTAGCCACCAGCTATTACCCCAAACTCATCTCCTACTACTTTTTAATCACTGGCCCCAATCAGACTGGTTTCCCTGCTGTTCTTAGAATGCAAGGAGTCTGTCATCTTAGCCCATTTGTACTAATTAACCATTACCTCATTAGAATTTCTATTCAGACATACTTCCCCAGAGAGGCCTTCCCTGACTACCCTATCTAAAATGGCACTTTGTTTCTCTATAGCGTTTTATTTTTCTTCATTGCATTTATTACCACCTGACATTATATTATAATATCTATTTATTTATCTATCTGTTTATTGCTGCTGTTTTCCATGAGTATCCATGAGGGCTTGGACTTTTTCTATCATGTTTACTGTTGTATCCTCAATACCTAAAACAGTACCTTTTACCTAAGAAGTAGTCAATAAATATTTGTTCAATGAATGAATGAATGAATGAATGGAAATGGTTAATATTAAACTACTATGAACAAATGAAAATTATGTGGTAAGCTCTGATCAAAAGAGAAGGGGGGGACTTTGAAGTAATATCCTTTAAAAGAATGATTTGCTTTTTTTGTTTTGTTTTGTTTTTGTTGTTCTTGCCCAGGCTGGAGTACAGTGGTACGATCTTGGCTCACAGCAACCTCCTCCTCCTGGGTTCAAATGATTCTCCTGCCTCAGCCTCCCAAGTAGCTGGGATTACAGGCACGTGCCACCATGCCCAGCTAATTTTTGTATTTTTCAACATGGTTTCACCATGTTGGCCAGGCTGGTCTTGAACTCCTGACCTCAAGTGATCCGCCCATCTCGGCCTCCCAAACTGCTGGGATTTATAGGTGTGAGCCCCTGCACCCAGCAAGAAAGAATTTTGGGGGGTAAGTAAAGATTGTTTTTCTTATTCTGGTGGTGGGGGGTGGGAGGGAGTAAGAAGGGAATCACGCCAGGGACAAAAGTCTTATATGTCTACATTTCCCTTTTCTTCTTTCTGCTTACCCAGTTAGAAGCCAAGGAAAATCTTTGGAGAAGAGAAAGCTAAAATGTAGAAGTATAACTCAGTAGCAAAATACTGAGTAAAATAGTCAGTGTAAAGTAGTCAGTCATTGGAATTATTCCACAAACTGGTGCAGCTCTACATACATCTAGAAGGGCATTTGATTTTAAAGTGGTATTTGATTTTTAAAGAGAGCAGTTTAA
Organism: Theropithecus gelada; assembly: GCF_003255815.1. Classification (NCBI taxonomy): domain Eukaryota; kingdom Metazoa; phylum Chordata; class Mammalia; order Primates; family Cercopithecidae; genus Theropithecus; species Theropithecus gelada. The sequence continues at coordinate 191,864,527 of NC_037668.1, read as the reverse complement.
TATCTATTCTGAAAGATTTTTGTACTCTGAGGAGAATTGAGGGTTTGTTAGGAGAGAGTTTCTTAGGTCTGAAGGAATTCATGGTGGAGTGGGGAAGAGGATATAGGAATTAAAAGAAACTAGGGATGATATTTACCAATGAGAGAGAAAAATAACAATTTTGCTTTTCATATTATTGACTAGTTTGTGATTATTATTATCAGTTTATATTCCTGTTGTTTTAATAAAGGAGTCTAATTTTAAAAGCATAATATATTGGGAAATTGTGCTAATCTCTCGGCAAAACATATCTGAGAAGTCTGGCTATTCGAATCCTGAAGATGTAACAAATATAACAGAAGATTGCATAGAAAATTTTGGCCTAAGCATTCCAATGCAATAGATGTGACATTTCTCAGTAAAGTACCAGACTAATAAGCAGCAATTTCAAAACAAGTTTCCACTAGTTAGAAGGTTTTGAAAAACCACAAATGTCAGACAGTAGAATTGAGACTGCTTTTCGTCAGAGGTGTTCTTTAGAGAAAGCCATGCTTTACATCCTATGTCCCTCTCATTAGGGTGAAGGAGAGGAGGGTGCCTGCTTCTCCACCTCAAGCCTAGTGAGCAGGGCTTCTTACAGAACTGTTCAAAGAACTGTAATGGGAAGATTGGGATGATGTCTGACTCCTTCCTCCTGGAAAAATCTAGAGGGCCAGAAAGAGAATGCCTGGCAGGTTCTTCATTATTGGAGAGGATATATCCAGTTGCATTATGACCAACCAGCTCACTCAGAGTTTCTCAACACAAATGATGCATAATGCTTCCCATGGACCAGACGTGGGCCACACAAGGGATAAAGAGCCAGGCTGGAGCTCTTTGTGACTACTGCACAAGGCAACTGCCTGAGATGTCAGTTGGGGTCTAACAGAAAACAACAACATGGTGTAGAGTTCTAAAAAATATCTGAGACTAGGGAGAAGTGGCAGCAAGAGGAATAGAATACACGGCCTGTATCACAGAAGGTGGAGGAGTTGTAGCTTGACTGACCAAGCATGTGAGTCTCTGAGGAACTCACAAAAGTTCCTGTAAGCCAAAGATTAGCTTTAAATATCTGCTCGTTTAAAGCTAACATATGAGAGTACAAAGCCACCTCACTACAGCTTCAGTCAATGAACACCTTTCTGCTCCCTTTTCCCTTATTCTCTCCCTGCACTTAAACCCAGAGAGTCACTGACCACAGCCATTGAGTAGGTGAGAATACGAACAGGAAAGACAGAAGAGCTGAACACGTTTCTTTTCTCAGAAGCCTCCCTTTCAAATGAGGCTGAATTTTGTGATTTAAAAAATTTAAGACCTTATGATTTCTAAAAGTGGGCAGGAAAGTCATGAGACTTGCTGGAATTTTCATCTTTGTGGCAGGGGAAAAAACTAACCCCACTGAGTTAGTTTTAAGAGAATAGTTATGTTTTGATTATATTTTACAAGTCACACCAGCTCAATGCAATGAATATACAGATTTTCTGCTACACAGTTGGTGGAAACCTTTCAGAACCTGCAGGTACACGTCTTAAGAGGAAAAGAGTATTGCAAGCTCAAATTTGTAAAATAAAAAATTTGACAATTCCTATATTAGGTTCATTCACCAATCACTACACTAAGTCCCGAAGTGAATAAAATGTATGCATTCAAAATTTGTGAAAGAAATAAATTAAAAATTTGAATGGGCCGGGTGCGGTGGCTCACGCCTGTAATCCCAACACTTTGGGAAGCCGAGGTGGGTGGATTAGGAGGTCAGGAGATCGACACCATCCTGGCTAACATGGTGAAACCTGGTCTCTACTAAAGAATACAAAAAATTAGCTGGGCGTGGTGGCGAGCGCCTATAGTCACAGCTACTCGGGAGGCTGAGGCAGGAGAATGGCGTCAACCCGGAAGGCGGAGATTGCCGAGATCGCGCCACTGTACTCCAGCCTGGGCGGCAGAGCGAGACTCTGTCTCAAAAAAAAAAAAAAAAAAAAAAAAAATTTGAATGACAAAAAAATTCAGTCTTCTGGCCAGGTGCGGTAACTCAGGCCTATAATCCCAGAACTTTCGGAGGCCAAGGCAGGCGGATCACTTGAGGTCAGGAGTTTGAGACCAGCCTGGCCAACATTGTGAAACCCCATCTCTACTAAAAACACAAAAATTAGCTGGGCATGGTGACGCACGCCTGTAATCTCAGCTACTCTGGAGGCTGAGGCTGGAGACTTGCTTGAAGCCGGGAGGCAGAGGTTGCAGTGAGCCAAGATCAGGCCACTCTGCATTCCAGCCTGGGTGACAGAGTGAGACTCCCATCTCAAAAAAAAAAAAAATTCAGTCTTTTTTTTTTTTTGAGACGGAGTCTCGCTCTGTCGCCCAGGATGGAGTGCAGTGGCCGGATCTCGGCTCATTGCAAGCGCCGCCTCCCGGGTTCACGCCATTCTCCTGCCTCAGCCTCCCGAGTAGCTGGGACTACAGGCGCCCGCCACCTCGCCCGGCTAGTTTTTTGTATTTTTTAGTAGAGATGGAGTTTCACCCTGTTAGCCAGGATGGTCTTGATCTCCTGACCTGGTGATCCACCCGTCTCCTGACCTGGTGATCCACCCGTCTCGGCCTCCCAAAGTGCTGGGATTACAGGCTTGAGCCACCGCGCCCGGCCTCAGTCTTTCTAAGACAGGGAAATATGCAGTGTACTTTCAGTAGAATGATTTTCAAACCACAAAGGACTAAAAAAACAACAACCACCACCCTTTAGTCATGGTTATTAAGATGAAATAATTACTGAAATTCTTATCTAAATTTCCTATATCAGCTATCCTTCTAGATATGAAGTATCTAAGTGAATAATTCCAATTTTAAAGGAATTATTATTATTGTTATTATTATTTTTAGAGACATGGTCTTCCCTTATCACCCAGGCTGGACCACAGTGGTGCTATCATAGCTTACTATAACCTCAAACTCTTGGGCTCAAATGATCCTCCTGCTCTAGCCTTCATAGTAGCTGGGACTACAGGCGTGTGCCACCATGTCTGGTAAAAAAATTTTTTTTTTGTAGAGATGGGGTCTTGCTATGTTGCCCAGGCTCGTCTCAAACTCCTGGCTTGAAGTGATCCTCTTGCTTTGGCTTCCCAAAGTGCTGGGATTCAAGGCACGAGTCACCATGCCTGACTAGGAATTTTTATTTGTTTTTTGAGATAGGGTCTCACTCTGATGCCCACGCTGGAATACAGTAGCAGGATCTCTGCTCACTGCAGCCTCCACCTCTCTGACTCAACCAATCCTTCCACTTCAGCCCCCCAAGCAGCTGGGACTACTAGCAGGCGCCACCACACCCAGATAATTTTTGTATTTTTTGTAGAGATGGGATTTCGCCATGTTGTCCAGGCTGGTCTTGAACTCCTGAGCTCTAGTGATCCACCCGCCTCAACCTCCCAAAGTGCCAGAATTATATTTTTCTGAAATTATTTTAATAATTCCGTAAATTATAAATTATAATCTATTCAGAAGTCATGTGAATCAATTAAAAAGGAATATGACCCTAAGATAAGGTTTAAGAGTAAAAACAGTAGTTAGAATTAAGTTCAATTGCAAGTGAGTAAAGCTACAAATAATAAATAATGGATTAAACACACAAGGTTTCATTCTCTGTAAGTTTGGACATTGGCATTTCAGGTGGGATTTCAGGTGGGATAGAGGTTCCACAAAGTCCTCACGGACATAATCTCCTTCTGGTTCATCACTCCACCATACCTAGGGTGGTCCTCATCCTCCGGCTGAAGATGGTTGCTAGATTCAACTATCACATCTATGTTCCAGGTAGTAGGAGGGAAGAAAGGGAAAAGAAGAGCCCAGTCTCTCTCTTGGAAGAAAATTTCACAGTTATTTTTCTCATTTGCCAGAATATGTGGCTGCAAAAGAAGCCAAGAATTATAGTCTTTTATCTGTGAATAGTTTAATATTGAATAAATTTGGGGTTCTTTTACTAAGATGGAAGGAGAAAAATGGATGTTGAGGCAAACAGCTAGGAGTCTGTGGCATACAGACTTAAATATATTTCTTTTAATAAGATGGTTAGGTCTGACGTTAATTACTAACAAGTTAGAATTATTGGTAAAGATCTTTAATTGTACTGTAGATTCGGTGTTCTTTAAATGCTTGCTTTCTCTATGTAGAGAACATTTCTGTCACTTGCAATCAAAGAAAGATTAATTCATGGTCAGTAATCAGGGATTTGTTCTATTATTTAAGCTCTCTGTTTCACTAAGAGAAGCATCTCAGCAAATTCTAACACAAATTTGTAAATACATTCATTCAATTATTCATACAATAAACATACTGAATGCCTAGGTACTAGGAAAAAAATCATAATTTTTTACTTCAAAGTGTTCACAGTCTAGTAGAAAAAGACAGTGATAAAAAATTTTAAATGTATAAAAGTGTTATAGGTGCAATAAAAATGTATGTATCTGGTGTTTTGGGGTATAGTACAGCGAGATATCAATTCTACAAAAATGAGATTAAAGGGTATGCATCCAAAGTAAGGCATACATTGATGGTGGAATTCAATTAAAAATGATTACATAATTGAAAATACATCAAAAGGTACAGAGAATAAGACAATGGCTATCAATTTATGCACATCTACCTATGAAACAAGATATTTTGAATATAATTACAAGATACAATTCTGATTTTCACATGCAGTTTGAAATTATTGGCCGGGCGCGGTGGCTCAAGCCTGTAATCCCAGCACTTTGGGAGGCCGAGGCGGGTGGATCACGAGGTCAGGAGATCGAGACCATCCTGGCTAACATGGTGAAACCCCGTCTCTACTAAAAATACAAAAAACTAGCCGGGCGTGGTGGCGGGCGCCTGTAGTCCCAGCTACTCGGAGGCTGAGGCGGGAGAATGGCGTGAACCCGGGAGGTGGAGCTTGCAGTGAACCGAGATCGCGCCACCGCACTCCAGCCTGGGCGACAGAGCGAGACTCCGTCTCAAAAAAAAAAAAAAAAAAAAAAAAAAAGAAATTATTAGTAATGATGTATGTAGGTATGTCAAAAACTAAAAATCTTCCACGAAGAGGTTATTGTCACCGTCACCAAATCAGAGAATTAAATAGTAAGAATTTTCCTGAAATTGAGAGTGTCAGACAAAGTGTTAGGAATATTTTAATATATTCTAAAGCAATGGCATTTTCATTTTATAAGTCCCATTTACTCTTGTATTAGAGAGTCTCTTAGAATTAGACATAATCTTTTTACAAATTTGCAGCTTATTTTTTATGTGGCAAAGGGAAAAGGACTAAAAAAATGTCCTGGAGAGAGGGTTAGGGTGTGGTGGAGAGGGCGTGAACTTCCCTTGACTCAGAAGAGGAAAGTGGTAATTTTCCTCCCTTTACCATTAAAGTATTTGTAATTTTTGAAGTAACTTTTTCTACAAAACATATGTATTTAAGGAATATTTCTTATATGTTCAAAACCTGCAATTTATTTGGTCTATGGTAAGTACTTCAAGGGAACTTGGAGTTTCCTGCCAAAGCTCTGTTTGGAAAAGCTTGTGCAGGGAAAGCATCAGGAAGGAAGACATCACATCTATAGAAAGGTAGGCTCCCTCTTTGTATAGTTTCTTTACATTGTTAAAAAATTAATATAATTCAGACTAATATGGCTAGCTAGACTGACAAGGGAAGACTCCCTACCTTTACAAAAATATACGAATGCTGGATAATAACTTTAAAAATTGAAAAAATATATTTTGCTAAGCTTGAAAGCAAGAAAGGGAAATCAGCTAGGTATGGTGGCTATAATACCAGCACTTTGGGAGGCTGAGGCAGGAGGATTACTTGAGCCCAAGAGTTTAAGATAAGCCTGGGCAACATAGAGATGTCCCATTTCTACCAAAAATTAAAAAATAATGCAGGCATGGTGGCGTGAACCTGAGGTCCCAGCTACTCGGGAGACTGAGGTGAAAGGATCACTTGAGCCCAGGGGATTGAGGCTGCAGTGAGCTGTGATCATGCCACTTCCACTCTGGCCTGGGTGACAGAGTAAAACTCTGTCTCAAAGAAATTTTTTTTGAGCCATCGAAATAACAGCAGCAACAACAACAACAACAAAGGAAATCACTAGCTTTTAGAAAAAGGAAAACAAAAAACGAGAGCATTACAGGATGCTGAAGGCAAGTATATACTGAAGCCCAATGGCTCACATGAGTACTGGAACTTGATACATGCTGTGAGACTCAAAGACTTAGAAGGAATAGACTACTGACAAATGCAAAAACATGAATGAATCCTGAAATGATTATACTGAGTGAAAAAAGTAACACAAAAGAAGAATACACACTATATGATTTCATTTATAGAAAATTCCAGAAAATGCAAACAAATCTCTAGCGACAACAGATCAGTGACAGCCTCAGGACATGGAGGGGGATGAGTCAGAATAAGAGGGAGAGATTACAAAGGGGCATGATGGATATGTTTACTCTCTTGATTGTGGTGATGGTTTCACAGTTGTGTACATATGTCAAAACTTGTCAAATTGTACACTTTAAATATGAATAGCTTATTGTATGTCAGTTATATCTCATGAAGATGTTAAAAAGGACAAACAAAATCAACATCCAAGCAAGTTCAACAGATCCTTCTTCTCACTTATATGTGTGCAATTTACTTGCTGAAGAAACTTGGTGGTATGTCCTATAGAGTTTCTCACATTCTGGATTTTATTGATTGCAAAAAGGAATCCTTATCTTTTTTTTTTTTTTTTTTTGAGACAGGGTATTGTTTTGTCACCCAGGCTGAAGTGCAACTGGCACCATCATGGCTTACTGCAGCCTTGACCTCCTAGCCTCAAGCGGTCTTCCTACCTCAACCTCCCAAGTAGCTGGGACCACAGGTGCATGCCATCACCCCTGGCTGGTCTCAAACTCCTGGGCTCAAGCAATCCTCCTGCCTTGGCCTCCCAAAGTGCTGGGATTACAGGCCTGAGCCATCATGCCTGGTCAAGAATTCTTGTCTTTTAGAGCTTTATACGATGAAGTATTTATGGGTGATATCCATGTGAGGGGTGGGGAAGGAGATTGGCCATATGTTGATAATTGTTCAAGTTGAATGACTGACTCATGAAGGGTCATTATACTCTCCTCTCTACTTTTTATGTGCTTAAACATTTTTTATAAGAAAAAGTTGAAACAAGTCCTGGGGCCTATCTTAGAGGTACTGAATTTCTTGGGGGTTGAGCATAGAGGTATGCATTTTTATAAACTCCCAAGTATAACAAGATTTAGCTATACACTATAGAGGATCACTGCCCCACATAAAAGAAAAGGACTCCTATGATGAGGTGAATTTCAGACACCTACCACAAGGTATGGGAAAAACCATTTTTGGTAGGTGTCCTTTACATTCAGTATCAAATTCTAAAAGTAGTAGGGGCTGGGCATGGTGGCTGTGGCAAAAGAGAGAATGCACGTCCTGCAGCTGATTGTTGTCATGTAAGAATGTAAGCTCACTCTTACCAAATCTTCCACTTTTTAAAGAGAAGCCCAAAATGCATGTATAATCTTCTGGTTTATAACTTTGGATATAGATTTTTTAAAGTACCATGTATGCAAAAAAAAAAACATGTTTGTGGATTTGATTTGTACCTGGACCACCAGTTGTCATGTTATGAACCATGCTGGAGTATTTTATAACACCGTCTCTCAAAGTGAGAGTTTCAGTCCTTTCATGGACCAGGGCTGCTAGGACATGCTTAATGCAAATGAAGCCACAGTGGAAAGAGAAGTGAGCAGTACATACCACATGAAGAATGCTTTCTTTTAGTTTCTTGAGTAAAAGATTGAAGACCTGTTAATAATTTTTTTGGCATGTGCTTACAATTGTTTTTCTGGTGGTAGGGATGAGTTTGCACCAGATCACCTTAATTGTCTTTTATCTAGGTTCTCTCGTGACTTGTCTCTTATCTATGTTGTACTGTGAGGAAAAGTTCAGTTCTACAGAATGACCCCTGTTGATGAGAGGTGTTACATGTGGCCATGGGACAGGATTTTTCTTTTCCTTGTAGCAAGCTGGCACATGAAGATATCATGCTCCACTTAAATAGAAGAATTACCTCGCCAGTGGTGGCCACTATAGCTTTCAAAGACATATGGAATTGAATTTGGGGAACACTGAACTTGTTTTGGACTTGCCATTTTTTTTTTAATTCTTTTTTTGGCTAAGTTACCTATTGAATGCTCATAATTACCACATCTATTGTCCTTTTTTGTCAAAAAGCTTCACTCCAATTAGAAGATACCTGAAGGCAGAAACTATGGCTTTGTCAGCTGTTGACTTCCTCATGGTGCGCAGTGTAAATATACTACTACTTTATTTAGTAGATTCTTAGTACTTACTTGTTGGCAGATTTACTAATAGTTCCTGTACATCTCAGCAAATCAACAGATGATTTAGGTTATTCTAACCCTAACTTTATTTAATATAATAAAAACTTTCAGCATTTATTGTTAGGCCCAGGGCTAGGTAGGCTCCTGAGATAGAGAAGTTCATAAGGGAAGGAGCCCAGAAGGTAGGGGAAACAAAAAAATAGTTACAACACTCTTGATATGTCTCAGCATATATAGACATTAACATCAGGAAAAGCTGAGGGGTGGGGGGAAGGAATTTGTGAGGGAGGGCCCTTTGGACAAATGTCACGTTTCTCAGAGTAGCTTTTAGATATGGGTGGGAAAATGAGGGCAGGGCAATTGAAGTGGGATGGAAGGGAGATATTTAAACTAAAGTCATTCTAGGGCTCCAATCACTGGACACAGGTAACTCTTCCTACACTATATTCATTTATCCATGCAATCACATTCATTGAGTGCCTCCTATGAGTTAGGCAGGGTGCACTGTGTAAGATACAAATGAATGAAGCAGGTCCACAGCGGTTGTCTAGGGGGATAAAATGCTGCACAGGGCAACCTGGATAAGCCTGACACGTTAGGTGCCACAAAGCTACAGAAACAAAGTGCTAAGGAGATTCGGAAAATTTACAGGTCATTTCTGGATGCAGGATCTGGGAAGAAGGATGTCCACAGTTCAAAGATCAGTACAATCTTCGTAGCGAAAAAGCGTTGGTTTATTCTACCTCTACCTAGTTTGTGCCTCAACATCTTTGACCCCAAAGGATAAAAAGGTGCAAATAAGGGCACATTTTCTTCATAGAATACGTAATGGTGCTTATTTAATGCTTTCCTCTTCATTCCCCGCAGTGATTTCCCTCTTCACTCTCCCCCGAGTCTCACAGAAGGAACTAACAAGGGAGCGCTTCACAAGCACAGACACCTTTAAAGAGGCGCAGAAAAGAGTACTTGGTGAAAAAGTTAGTATTCTTTCAGGTGACTTTCCTTAAGATTACTGGGCATTAAGAATGAAAATATGTAAACCAGGCTTACGAGCAAGAAAACAAACTCTCCACATTCAGAGTTAATCTTCGAACTCAGCAACCGTCAGCAGAACTCACCCCCATCAGGGCGGGCTCGCGGGCGCGGTCCCACCCACAGGCCCCTCCCCCGCGGAGGTTCTCCAGCGCCGCCCGTACTCCCGCCCTTCGCGCGTCCCTGCTTTAACAGCTCTGGTTCTGTCAGGACCTCACTTCTCCGCCCCCGGCGCAACCGCGGCCAGGCAGCGACGTGCACCCGCGTGTGCGCCGCCGCCGCCCGGCAGAGTGGGCGCCTCCGACATCAGGAGCGCGCACGCCGTGCCGAGGGGCCTGGACGAGCGCGCTCCCGACCCACCGCCTCCTCCTCCTCCCCCTCCTACTCGGCCCGCCCCCTCCCTCGCCTCTTCCTGCCAGGCAGTCCTTCTCCCCTCCCCTCTCCGTTCCCTCCGCCCTCCCCGGGCTCCAGTGGCGGCGGAGTGAACGGGATCGGCCCGGCCTCAGAGCGCGAGGTGGCGGGTGGGACGCGGGCGCCTGAAGGAGTTGTTGTTTCGGCAGCGCCCGCGGAGACGTGAAGAGGTGAGGCGAGGGCGGCCTCCTCGGGACACGAGGGCGGCCCGGCTGCCCGGATCCACGGGCCGAGGCTGCTTGGGTGTGTTGGCGTCGGGCTGAGCCTGGGGAGGGTCGAGATGGGGCCCCGGCCCGGGACGGGGATGCGGGAGGACCGTGGGAAGGAAGGCACCGGGCGGGTTCAGGACTGTCGGCCGCTTCCCGGACGCCGCGGTTCTCCCAGGTGGCCGCCCCTGGCAGCTAGGGCGGGCGGGGTCTGCGCCCTTACCTGGGGGCGGGGTAGTGGCTTCTGCGGCCGCCGCCTCCAGCTGTGCCCTCCTGACATTGCTGCCTGGGCGGCTGCCGCCCGCTGCTACGCTGTGGCTGCTGCTGGATTCGCAGTCCCAGCAACCCTGCGTCCGGTGGGCGAGTGGTTAGAGTATTTTCTTACCCACACGCAGGCTTCTGTGCTCGACCGTTTCTCTCCCTCGCCCTTCCTCTTCCTCCCCCGAGCACTTTGCTCGGCTCCTGCTGTTGATGCTTGTGGTTTTGTAGTTTGGGATGGGCTGCGTTCCGGGCAGATCCCTACCTGCAGGGAATGCCCCGCTTCAGAGTTGACCTCCTGAGCCTTGACAAACACCTCCCCCCAACCCCCACCCAGCTTGTGGGTGCTCAGTGTCCTGATAACTGAGTCAAAGTTTCTGAGACTGGGCTGGTACTTTGCACTGGTCGCCAACGGTACAGGGCTGGGCAGTGCGTCAGCATGTGGAAAGGAGCCACCGGCTAGCGGGATATGGCCGAGTGCATGGGAGCTGAACTGACGGGTTTCACATACTAGGCAGTGTGTCCAGGTCCTTGGATCTCTCAGATACGGTTATATTAGAATATGTGCCAAAACTTAGGTGGTCACTTGCAAAATTGGTTTCATGCAAGTAAACTGAAATGCCAGCCTTATTACACTAATGGGAAGGAGAACTTTTGCTTGCCGGACAGATTTCAGCGCAGTTTGGAAAATGATTTTAAGGCCTTTATTTTTGACACTGGAGGGGTTTAGGGATTTTTAATACATTTAAATTTCCTTGTGCATAGTGGGAGGTAAGTAGTTGCTTGTTAAAATTCTGAAAACACAGTTTCATGAAAACCTTCTGACTTTTCTTACAGTAGTGTTTATGTTTGACATCTTCCGTAGAATATCCATTAGTTATGATGTCAGAAGATACGGATGTGAAGTTTGCTTGTGGTCACTTCACAATTGGAAGTTGATTTTGTTCATGGAAAATACTGGTTCACAAGCTCCTAGTACTAGAAAACTGGCCTGTGATTCATTTTCTCAGTATAGCGTCCCTTATGAAATTGACAATGAGATTTCCAAGGAGAAAGACTAGTTGAACTTTATGTATACATTATCATCAAATTGTATTAAGGGATTCAGGGATTAGCTCTAGACTTTGAGTTACACTGGTGTCTATACTAAATCAGTTCAATAAATGCGCAGATATTATGTTTTGTTCATTTGGAGAGAAGTAGATAAAGCAGGGCAGAGTTTATATATTAGCATATTATATAGCCTACATTTGCTCTGATGTGTATTATTATTATTATTATTATTATTATTTGGGACGGAGTTTCGCTCTTGATGTCCAGGCTGGAGTGCAATAGCGCCATCTCGGCTCACCGCAACCTCCGCCTCCCGGGTTCAAGCGATTTTCCTGCCTCAGCCTTATGTGTAGCTGGGACTACGGGCATGCTCCGCCACGCCTGGCTAATTTTGTATTTTTAGTGGAGACGGGGTTTCTCCACGTTGGTCAGGCTGGTCAAACTCCTGACCTCAGGTGATCTGCCCGCCTCAGCCTCCCAAAGTGCTGGGATTACAGGCGTGAGCCCCGTGCCCGGCCTCTGATGTGTATTATTAAGTCATCTGGGGAGAAGTAGATGAAGTAGGGCAGAGCTTATATGTGAACATATTATATAATCTACATTGTCCTCTAGAAAGCTGGAAACAAGCTAGTAAGTCTCAGTACTATTGGGGCATATGGTGAATATACAAACCAACTTTAAAAAGTGTGACTGTAAATGTACGAAGTTTGTTTGTTTGTTTTAAAGAGACAAGGTCTCGCTCTGGCGCCCAGGCTGGAGTACAATGGCTCAATCCTAGCTCACTGCAGCCACAAAGTTCTCCTCACAAGAGATCCTCCCACCTCAGCCTCCTGAGTAGCTGGGAGTACAGGCACATGCCACCGCACCTGGCTAATTTTTTGTTTTAGTTTTGTAGAGTCAGGGGTCTCACCATGTTGCCCAGGCTAGTCTCCAACTCCTGGCCTCAGGCAGTTCTTCTGCCTTGGCCTCCCAAAGTGCTGGGATTACAGGCCTGAGCCAACCATGCTTGGCCCCCTTTTTATTTTTCACCTGAGTTATTTGATGGGAATTTCTATATGTTACAGTTGTGATATTCTGAGAATTTTTGTTTCTTTGATAATTGTTTCATGATTTAGATATTTTCTTTTTATCCTGGTAGTTATGATTTTTTTCCTTTGAATGAAGTAATTTTGTTAGGCATGTGAAACAGTAGTTTTCATGTAATCAGCTCACCAGTTCTAAATTTGTGACTTTTAAGAAACTTGAATTTTTTTCTTTGCCTTAACCCAAACTTGAATTTGCTCAGCCGCTGTATATTTATTTGAACTCTCAGATGATATAGCATTGAAGCGGAAAGTCCTTTTATCCATTCTTTTGGAGTAATCAAAAGAAGGAATTCTGTTGTGCCAAGTAAAAATATGTGTAGGAGATAGCTAGGCTTCAAGAGATTGACTTTGAAGAGAGTAGCAGCGAAGTAGCAAAAATTTTCTGTATTGAGGGTGTAGAACTGGGGCTGCATTCCAACCTACCATTGTCTTCAAGTGGGGTATGGATCGTTATGAATGGTTAGAGGAGGTTTGGAGAATGAAGTTGATGCTGTAATGCTATGGGATTCCCAGGTGCAGAGCTTGCCTATGTCTTAATTTTAATGAGTTCTATATTTTTGTAACTCTTGACTTATAGAAATGGGTCAGCCATTGAGTCTGAGGATGACCAGCAGCCCAAGGCTATTCCAGGTGCTGGTATTTCAAAGATGGCTCAGGGATTTCTTGTGGAGATGATCTGATGAGCATTTTGCCATTACAAACAGTGGAGGCTGAGAAAGTATGGACTTGAGCCTGAGGTATGGTAAAAGATACTTGTTTTTAAAGGAGAGTTTTAATGTTGATATTATAGAGAAATACGTTGTTTGACTCCTAGACTTTCAGAATGGGAAATAATTTTGACTTTATAGTCAGTATTTGAATTGAGTATAAGTTTGTGAATTTCAGTGGACCCTAATAAGGAAGAGTTAATGAATTAAGCAGAGCTTTCATCTCTGAACATCTCCTTTTTCTACTTCATTTGCTTCCCATATTGCTCTTATTCAACAAATGGGATGGCATAATTGAGTATAGCAAGTTTATGCGCATGCTAAGTCTTTTTTGTTATCTTTTGGTGTTTTTTGGTGTACTTTTGGGGATTTTCCTGGGAAAGTTCTAGGCATATATTCAGTTGATTTAGAGTTAGATTTGGGCTAAGATTATTAGTATACTTGAAATTCTGAGCATTCTTATTTTCTAAATAGCTTTTAAAATAGAAAACATTTTGCCATTGCTGTTGGGCTTCAAAAAAACAAAACCCAACAACAACACAATTCTTTATAAATACTCATGAAAAATCAGTTACAGGCTGTGTTGTGATAGACATTGTACAGCCAAAAATATATTTAAGAAAATTCTCACCCAGTTTAGTAAGCTTAAATAAGAAGAAAATAAGACTTTTTTTTAAAAAATAAAAGCCTGATTTTCCCAGAATATGAAGCCTAACTACTGTTTGCTGTGTTATTTTCCCTCTTGCCTATTCTAAATTCAGCAAGAACTATGCATCCCTAGTCCATGGTAAAAGCTTAGTTCTCGTAGGGGATTCTTAGTAATGGAGGTCTCATTGAGGGACGCAAGGGATTTTGATTGGGAAACATCAGGCATGGAACATTTCCTTTTTACTGCTCTAATTTTCTCTGTACCTGGCTATGCAGTGGGATGGGAACATGAGCACAAATACTAGAATTATCTGGATTTTTTTTTTTTATACTATGGATTTCCTCTTCTTACCCCCTACCTGCCCTCCAACCCATTGCTAAGTGAGCCATTGATAGTAGGAGTGTGTTATATCCTTTAGGTATGTAGGGCTGAACAAATGCTAGGAACCTTGGCACTTGGCTGATATTCCATAAACCAAATTCCTGCTCTGTGTAATTTGCCTTCTGGTGATATCAGGAGATATTTGTTAATCCCATTTTTGAAGAAAAATATGAATTGTGGTGAAGAGACATCTGTAACCAAGAGTAAGATTTATTAAATTAGGTAGTATACATGAAAGACATCAGGAGGTTGTTTATCTGAACATTTATTAAACTCTTTTGACTGTGACCTACAATAAAAAATACATTTTACTTCTTGATTCAGCAAGTGCACACACACACAAAGTTGACAGTTTGGTGAAATAATATTTATCTTTTCAGGGCCCTGTTGAGTTGGCTATAATGGCTTGCAAGACCAGTTGTGCATATCTCTTCCTATCTAGCTCTATGTCCAGTGACATCATGTTGGTAGCTCAAAATTGGTCATGGTGGGAATATTTACACCAGGAAATTCAGCAAATGATATTCTCAGGGCTTCCCTCTTCTTAGGTAGTTGTTAAACATTTATAGCACCCCATTGTTTATAACACACATAGATACATTCTGTTATTTCATTTCATTTTTAAAATGCTGGGTTTTGACTTCCAAATTAATTTTACACCCAGCTAATGGATTATGGCCTACAGTTAACAACAAATACAACTAGTTTAGCCTACCCTCTTAACTTTGTAAATGAAGGAACATACTAAAAGCCTCAAGTCCAAGGTGAGATAGTGAGTGAGTTATTAGCAAAGCCAGGGCTCTGGACTCAATCTGGAGTTGTTTCTGGTGGGCTTCTTTCCTAACCTCACTTAGTATGTATAAGGGATTGTGTTAATCAGTTTGAATAAAGATGGACCTTGACCCTGAGGACTTTATGCTTAGGTGGGGGACTAAATATGGAAACAGCAATGATAATGAAAGGCAGAAAGTAATGGGTGGTAAAAAGATAAAGATAAGGAACTGTAAGAGTTTAGAGAAGAGGGAGAGATTACTTTTAGTTAAAGTAATGGGTGGTAAAAAGATAAGGAACTATAAGAGTTTGGAGAGGAGGGAGAGATTACTTTTAGTTGTTGTTGTTTTTTGACCCAGGCTGGAGTGCAGTGGTACAATTTCGGCTCACTGCAACCTCCGCCTCCCAGTTTCAAGCAATTCTCCTGCCTCAGCCTCCCTGAGTAGCTGGGATTATAGGCACTCGCTGCCACGCCCGGCTAATTTTTGTATTTTTAGTACAGATGGGGTTTTGCCATGCTGGTCCGGCTGGTTTTGAATTTCTGACCTCAGGTGATCCACCCGCCTCAGCCTCCCAAAGTGCTGGGATTACAGGTGTGAGCCACCGTGCCTGGCCTGCTTCTAGTTTTAAGGATAAGAGAAGAGGTGACATTTGAACTATGTTTTTTTATTTTTTTGAGATAGCATCTCACTCTGTGACTCAAACTGAGTGCTGTGGTGCCATCACAGCTCGCTGCAGCCTTGATTTCCTGGCCTCTAGCAGTTCTTCTGCCTCAGCCCCCAAGTGGCTGGGACTATAGGCACACACCAACATGCTTGGCTAATTTTTGATTATTTGTAGAGATGGGGTTTCATGATGTTGCCCAGGCTGTTCTTGAACTCCTGGACTGAAGCTGTCTTCCTGCCTTGGCCTCCCAAAGTGCTGGGATTACAGTTTTGAGGCACCATGCCTGGCCCCTGAACTATGTTTTGAAGAATGGGTAGGATTTGGACGTGTGGAAATAGGACAACTCGTATCACCCTGGGCCAAGGGCCAGGGTGATCAAAGGCATACAAGCATGGACAGAGAAAAATGAATAGTGAGAGCTAGGCAAGAAAGAGTCAGTTAGCACCAGATGGTTAAGAGCCTAGAATGCCAGTTTTCCTTTCTGCTTTTTGGTTTATCTTTCATTTTTGACTCTGGAGTGATCTAGTACTTCTTAACATTTCAAGATTTATTTATTGTGATTAAAATATGATCCAGAGAGCACCTAAGTATCCTTAGAGTAGAAGCTGAAGGGAAAAATTATTAGTTTTAGAGAAGCAACCTTGAGTTTACCAATCCTAAAAGTGTTGGAAAGTAAAAAATATTTTATTTGTAAGGAGATACAGTGTTTTTTTTTTTTTTTTTTTTTAGTTCGCCAAATAGCATCACATTGGCTGGAGTAGAACAGGAAGCAGTTTTGAAAGTCTTTACAAGGGCCTTCTAAAATGTGATTTCTAAATGACTGGATCTTAATTTTTGGAGGCAGGTTTAGTTCAGGCAGAAGGGTAGTTTATACAGATCCGCAGCTGAGCTGAGTAGCTTTTAGAATTTAGGGCAGCAAAGCAGGGTGTTTTACGCAAAATTCATTTGTAAGGGATTGATGGCTTCTTTACTCCAAGAATTTTCTTAGATTTCAGTATTTATGTCTTTAACAGCCGGTGTGACTGAAGATGTTTTGAAGTCTTGGATGGAACTTGCCTTATTTCACAGGTGAATTGGGTGGCTAGAAATGAAGGTAAATGCCAGTAAGTTGTGTCTGTTAATCAAATTGAAGTACTGGTGGCAGTTCTCAAGATTTTCTGTCTGCTGATGATTTCACACTTACTGCTTCTAATTACATGGTGTATAGTCGATTTGAAGAAGCCTTGGTTCTCTTTGACCCACCAGTTCTGTAAAGGTAAAAGCCTTCTTAGAGTGTTGCCCAGGTAACAACACATACAGAGACTGTTTAGTAGCTTGTCACAGAAGTGTGTGGAAAATTTTGGAAATGTTGGTAAAGAAGTTGCTATAGTAAATAACTGGTTGGTAAAAAGCTGGGCTACTTCTGCATAGTTGATAAAGAGTTTTTGAGATGAGCCTTGGTTCTAAAATAAATATGAATTGTGTCATTGCCATACTATTTTCTTCGGTTAAATAAGCTCCTAATATGTAAATGTTGTTGTCCTATCATTTTAGAAGGTTTCAGCAGTTTCATATGAACTGTTCCACAACATAGCACACCCCAAACACCATGATAAGAGTTCAAATACGGCATGGCCCAGATGCCACACACCAGTTAAATGATAAAGTTAATCATGTCAGCACAGTGTTTTTTAAAAGTTTTTTCTCCCTCTTTTTTGAGGCATGTTAGTTTTCACAAATTGAGGTTATTAGAATCTTTCCAGATTTTCTACCACCATTTTTTGTGTGTGTGTGTGTGTGTGTGGTAAAAAGTACGATGATGGTGTCCTTAAACTATGTAAACATTTGTAAAGATATACACACATACACATAGTGTGTGTATATGTATGTGTAGACATACATACATATATATTTACATATCATTAGTTGTTGGAATTTGTGGTGAAAATACACCCACCCATGGCAAATGACTGAAAACAAGTGTTCTGGCTCTTTGAAGACTACCATGTGAAGTATTCACAAATATGAAAGTAATGCAAACCCAAAGGGAGTTTTTGTATGCCTGATTTCAAGAAAGGAGCATTTTAAGAGGCAAGTATGGAATTCATTCATATACCAGTGAGGAATTTCTCAACTTCTCCTTTACCCAGCACATACACCCATTTACCGTCCTCATTATTAGCAGTAAGCAAAATTATGGAACTTTGAATCAGACTTCTACTACAAGCGATGCAAATAAATATTATTTTTAGAAAAAATACAAACTTGTGGTTTTGAGTTACAAAGGTTTAAGAGACACATATCACTAGTTTTTTAATAAACTACGTGGAGTGTTTCCTGTGCTTCAAGATGTTTTAATTGTCATTGTGAGGCCTTTTGCTGAGAGCATTGTATAAAGGCATAGTTGTTAAGATGGTTATTAGGTGTTCTTTGAATAGTTTATTTTTCTGTAGTCAATTTGTCTTGCATACATTGATGGCCGGGCGTGGTGGCCCACACCTGTAATCCCAGCACTTTAGGAGGCCAAGGCAGGCAGATTGCTTGAGGCTAGGAGTTTAAGCCTAGCCTGGCCAAGATGGTGAAACCCCGTCTCTGATAAAAATAAAAAATTAGTGTGGTGCGTATTCATAGTCCAAGCTACTTGGGAGGCTGAGGCACAAGAATCTCTTGAACCTGGAAGACGGAAGTTGCAGTGAGCCGAGATCGTGCCATTGCACTCCAGCCTGAGCTGCAGAGTAAGACTCGGTCTCAAAAAAAAAAAAAAAAAATGAATAGAGTATACTACTTCACTGAAAAATCAACCATTGAAGGGAGGTTATATATATATTGGCAGACAGTAGGGTTTCTGCTGTTGTTTTAGAGTAATTTTGTTATTCAGCAGCTGTTTATCCCCAGACCTCATTCATTTATTACTGCTTTTTTCCATTTCTTTTTAATCTCATGAACTGTATTCTTTCATTTTAAATCTCTCATATTTGCCCTGCGGTCAGTGGTCATATTTGTACTAATGTTTTGATTTGCCATTGCCTGTGCAAAGATCTATTACCAAGTTGCATTATGAAGTTGGTATTGAATGGTAATTCAGTTAATGTCCTCTTCTCTCCATTCTTTTTTCCTTCCGTATTCTAGAAGTTACCCTAACACTAGTGTTAGATTCCTGGCAAAGTTAATGGGAAAATGAAATTAAATATTACTGTTATTCAAATCCTAGGATGACCTTTTTGCCAATACTAATGAACATACAAAATTCTTTAGCATGAATTACACAGCTTAAATTTTCACTGAGGCTAGGCCTCTTAAGTTTAAAAAATTAAAAATTAAAAAAATATTTATGGGGTACAAGTGCAGATTTCTTACATGTATAGATTCTTACATGTATAGATGTGGTGAAGTCTAGACTTTTAGTGTACCTATTACCTGAATATCCACCATTCTGTATGTCCATGTGTACCCATTGTTTAGCTCTCACATACAAGTGAGAACATGCGGCATTTGACTTTCTGTTTCTGAGTTATTTTACATATGATAATGTAGGCCTGTTAAGGTAAAAACCATTCTGACATGCATTTTATAGTTCTTTTCAACGTTATCAATAGCTTTGCTAGATGAAACAGGTTTCTTCTGTTGCAGTTGGTATCACAATCAATTAGCTATCCCTACCATTTGAAAATATAAGATAAAGGTTTTTTTTTTTTTTTTTTTTTAAACACAGAGTCTTGCTCTGTCTCCCAGGGTGGAGTACAGTGGCGTGATCTCAGCTCACTGCAACCTCTGACCTATGCCTCCCGGGTTCAAGCAATTCTCCTGCCTCAGCCTCCTGAGTAGCTGGGACCACAGGCATGTGCCATCATGCCTGGCTAATTGTATTTTTAGAAGTACTTTCACTGTGTTGGCCATGCTGGTCTCGAACTCTTGAACTCATGATCCGCCAGCCTTGGCCTCCCAAAGTGCTGGGATTACAGGCGTGAGCGACCGTGCCTGGCCCAGATAAAGTTTTTTTTTAAAAGATAATCTAGTAATAGTAGGAAGGAGAAACCACTTTATCAGTTGATCTACTACTTCCCATTTTGAATATAAATTTCATTGTGTTGCATGCTAACTTCATTATGTTCTACTGAGTATTTACTTTTCTAAAGACAGAGCTTTAACAATTTTTCTTTTTTTGTCGTGTTTTGGAGACAGGTATCTCTCTGTTGCCCCAGCTGAAGTGCAGTAGCACGGTCATAGCTCATTGCAGCCTGGAACTCCTGGGCTCAAAGTGATTCTCCAACCTTCATCTCTGGAGTAGTTGATGGGACTATAGAACTGCACCACCACACTCTGCTAATTTTTTAAATGGGAGTCTCCCTGTGTTGCCCAGGCTGGTCTCAGACTCCTGGGTTCAAGCAATCCTCCTGCCTCAGCCCTTCCAAAGCATTGGGATTACAGATGTGAGCCACTAAATCCTGCACAATTTTTCACCTTTTGAGAATTTCACTTAGAGGAGGATCATAGTAGCTTTTAGACATTTTTATCAGTTGTCCAAGGGTGGAAAAAAGTAGTTAAGATGCAAGTAACTATAAACATTTTTGGTTTTGTGGGAGACAGTGTAGGTAGAACATAGGACCTTAATTCTTGATCTGCTGCTGTGAGATTCAGAGAGAATAAGTGATTTAGACACAACTTTTTTCTCCTCTTTGCACACTAACCGTGAGCTAACATTGAGTGTTTACATGGGGTATTTATTACATAAGAAAATGTACATTATGTAGCTAACCTTCACAGTAACCATATGAGGTAGGAATGATTATAATATCATTTCCAGTTTGCAGGTGAAGGAAACAGGATTAGAGAACTTCAGTAACTTACTTAAGATCACATAGCTTGGCTGGGCACGGTGGCTCACGCCTGTAATCCCAGCACTTTGGGAGGCCGAGGCGGGCAGATCACGAGGTCAGGAGATAGAGACCATCCTGGCCAACATGGTGAAACCCCAGCTCTACTAAAAATACAAAAATTAACTAGGCATGGTGGCATGTGCCTGTAATCCCAGCTACTCAGGAGGCTGAGGCAGGAGAATCACTTGAACCAGGGAGGCTGAGGTTGCGGCACTGCACTCCAGCCTGGTGACAGAACGAGACCCCATTTCAAAAAAAAGAAAAAATCATGTAGCTTGTGAGAGGCAGTTATTTCTTGCTTCTAAATCTGTCTCACAGTGCCTCTTTACTACTACTCTGTATTGACAATCTTTAAATGGGATGATACTTGCTTTGCACATTTCATAGGGTGGTTATGAGAATCAAAAAAGATAAGATGTACAAAAGAACACACAGATGTCTCTGGTATATTAATTTTATTGGATAATATTTGAGACACCAAAGAAATCTTTGAAATCTTGTATACATGTATTAGTTTGTAATCAGTAATGCTATAAAATAAGTTTAACAGATGAATATTTGAAAAGTTATCTATAAAGACATATTTTGTGTGCATTCAAGGGATCTGTGAGTGAAAGGTAGAGGAAGGCAGAAATGTAGGGATGTATTGAATAAAAAGTGGATCATATGATCTCTAGCAGCCTGAATTCTTTCTGCAGTGAGGAGTATATGTAAGTAACAGGTGACCTATAAGATCCCTCCAACATCAATAATCTATGAGTCTTTGTTACGGGTTACTTTTTTTCTGTTAGAATATCCTCAAATTAGCTAGATGTGCCCAAAAGAGCTTTTTAATTTTATTTTAGTTTAGATCATCAATAATCACCATTCTTTGTCCTTTTCTAAAATTGTA
Organism: Theropithecus gelada; assembly: GCF_003255815.1. Classification (NCBI taxonomy): domain Eukaryota; kingdom Metazoa; phylum Chordata; class Mammalia; order Primates; family Cercopithecidae; genus Theropithecus; species Theropithecus gelada. The sequence continues at coordinate 191,843,169 of NC_037668.1, read as the reverse complement.
TATATTTAAGGTATACCACATGATGTTTTGCTATACATATACAAAACATATATAGATACAAAATCATGAAATGATTTGTATGTTTTGATATACAGATACAAAATCATGAGATGATTACTACAGTTAAACAAATTAACCTATCCGTCTCCTTCCAGAATTTTTAAAATTGTCTGGTATGAGCATCTAAAATCTGTCTTAGCACATTTTATATATACTATACAATATTAATAATTATAGACATGCTGTACATTAACTCTCCAGACTTATTCATCCTACATAACTGTGAGTTTGTACCCTTTGACCTACTTATTCCCATTTACTCTTGTTTCTATGTATTCCGCTTTAAAAAAAAAAAAAAAAAGGATTTCTCCGGGTGTGGTGGCCCACGACTGTAATCCCAGCACTTTGGATGGCCGAGGCAGGCAGATCACGAGGTCAGGAGTTCGAGACCAGCCTCACCAACATGATGAAAACCCGTCTCTACTAAAAGTACAAAAATTAGCCAGGCATGGTGGCGTGTGCCTGTAATCCCAGCTACTTAGGAGACTGAGGCAGGAGAATCGCTTGAACCCAGGAGGCAGAGGTTGCAGTGAGCTGAGATCATGCCACTGCACTCCAGCCTAGGCGACAGAGTGAAACTCCATCTCAAAAATAAATAAATAACACTTTGGGAGGCCGAGGCCGGCGGATCACGAGGTCAGGAGATCGAGACCATCCTGGCTAACCCGGTGAAACCCCGTCTCTACTAAAAAATTCAAAAAACTAGCCGGGCGAGGTGGAGGGCGACTGTAGCCCCAGCTACTCCGGAGGCTGAGGCAGGAGAATGATGTAAACCCGGGAGGCGGAGCTTGCAGTGAGCTGAGATCTGGCCACTGCACTCCAGCCTGGGCGACAGAGCGAGACTCCGTCTTAAAAATAAATAAATAACACTTTGGGAGGCCGAGGCCGGCGGATCACGAGGTCAGGAGATCGAGACCATCCTGGCTAACCCGGTGAAACCCCGTCTCTACTAAAAAATACAAAAAACTAGCCAGGCGAGGTGGCGGGCGACTGTAGTCCCAGCTACTCGGGAGGCTGAGGCAGGAGAATGATGTAAACCCGGGAGGCGGAGCTTGCAGTGAGCCGAGATGGCGCCACTGCACTCCAGCCTGGGCGACAGAGCGAGACTCTGTCTCAAAAAAAAATAAAAATTATAAAAATAAATAAATAAATAAAAGAATAAAAAAATAAAAAAAGGATTTCATATATAAGTGAGATCATGTATTTTTCTTTTTGTGTCTGGCTTATTTCATTTAACATAATGTCCTCCAGGTTCATCTATGTTGTTTCAAATGACAGTATCTCCTTTTTTTTTAAGGCTGAATAATATTCCCGTGTGTGTGTGTGTGTGTGTGTGTGTGTGTGTGTGTATATGTGTATATATATGCCACAAATTCTTTATCTGTTCACCTTAGGAGAGACACTTAGATTGTTTTCATAATATAGGCTATTGTGAATAATGCTGCAATGAATATGTGCAGGCATGTATCTCTGTGAGATGCTGATTTCAGTTTCTTTGGGTGTATACCCAGCAGAGGGATTTCTGGATCATAGGCAGTTCTATTTTTAATGTTTTGAGGAACTTCTGTACCATTTTCCATAATGTTTGTGTAGCAATTTACATTTTCTTTTTCTTTCTTTTTTTTTTTGAGACGGAGTCTCGCTCTGTCGCCCAGGCTGGAGTGCAGTGGCCGGATCTCAGCTCACTGCAAGCTCCGCCTCCCGTGTTCACGCCATTCTCCTGCCTCAGCCTCCCGAGTAGCTGGGACCACAGGTGCCCGCCAGCTCGCCCGGCTAGTTTTTTGTATTTTTTAGTAGAGACGGGGTTTCACTGTGTTAGCCAGGATGGTCTCGATCTCCTGACCTTGTGATCCACCCGTCTCGGCCTCCCAAAGTGCTGGGATTACAGGCTTGAGCCACCGCGCCCGGCCGCAATTTACATTTTCAACAACAGTGTACAAGAGTTTCCTTTTCCCAACACTTTGGCCAACACTTTTCGTCTCTTGTCTTTTTGATAATAGCCATCCAAACAGGTGTGAGGTGATAGCTCATTGTGGTTTTGATTTGCTTTTGCCTGATAATTAGTGACGTTTTCAGTGCTTTTTCATATACCTGTTGGCCCTTTGTATGTCTTCTTTGGAAAAGTGTCTCTTCAGGTTCTTTGCCCATTTTTTAATTGGGTTGTTTTGTTTTTTTTTTTTTTTTGCTGTTGAGTTGTGAGGTTCCTTATGTATTTTGGATATTAACCTTTTACCAGATATATAGTTTGCAAATATTTTCTCCCAGTCCATAGACTGCCTTTTCATTTTGTTGTTTGTTTTGGAGAAGCTTTTTAGTTTGATGTAGTCCTACTTATTTATTTTTGCTTTCGTTGTTTGAGCTTTTGGTGTAGTATCCACCAATATCATTGCCAACTTCAAACAATATCAGGGAGCTTTCTCCCTGTGTTTTCTTCTAGGGGTTTAAAGGTTTTATTATAGATATTAATGTTTACTTCTTGAAACTATTTTAGCAAACATCATTCTTTAAATGTCAGTTGCACTTAGATTGAATACAAATATATAATTGTCTGAGTAAGATGCAGCTATGGTGTTTTGCTTTTTCCCCCCCAAGTTAAAAAGATCTTTTTTTTTTTTTTTTCTTGTGGCCTAGACTGGAGTGCAATGGCATGGTCTCAGTTCACCACAGCCTCTGCCTCCTGGGTTCTAGTGATTCTCCTGCCTTAGTCTCCCTACTAGACTGGGATTACAGGCGTGCGTCACCACACCCGGCTAATTTTGTATTTTTAGTGGATTGGGGTTTCTCCGTGTTGGTCAGACTGGTCTCAAACTACCGACCTCAGATGCTCTGCCCGCCTCAGTGTCCCAAAGTGCTGAGATTACAGGCGTGAGCCACTGCGCCCGGCCATTAAAAAGATTTTTCTGAGGATGGGGTGGGTGAAATGGCTTCCTATTACATTATTACATACTTGGTTCTTAATGCATTTCTTATGACTTCCTCTTAAATTTGGATTTCCTGAGTGTGCATTTTGAGAAGAAACTTAATATCATTATGTATATGAAAGGTCATTTTAATTTTATGTAGTGTTATAAGTTTATGGCTTTTTATACAGTTGGTTTCATTCTCCGTCATTGTTTTTTTCCACAAGCATTTATTTGTCAGTTAGAATGTGGGTTTTTTGCTGGAGAAGCAGAGATGAGAGATTATTGAAGAGCTGACAGTCTTATTGGGGAAACAGATAAATAGAGTGGAGAGTAGCAAAGAGGGGGCACCACAAGATGTGTCTTCTGAAGGATATGTAAGCTGATCTGGGTGTCAAGTAAGGCTGTCTGGAATATCTGAGTTGATAGAAAGCAAGAGGGATATTTTAGATATAGTATGAAACTTTGACATAGTAAGTCTTTACCTATCTAGACCCAGTGTCAGTACCTCATCTCTCTGAAATATTACAAAAGACCCCAATAGTTGTCAATTTAATAAGAAATTCTTTATAAATAAAGCTCTTTAGGCTGTCACTGAGAGTTCATTTTTACTTTATATGTGATACTTAGGGTTTCCAAGGTTGTTGTAGATTAAGGAGGAATAATTTACAAGCAGCAAGGTGCTGCCATGAACATATTGATAACGAGACAGATTTCTGACAACATGGTAGCAGTGAAGAAATTGGAAAAAAAAATACACACACACACACACACACACACACACACACACAACCGGATAAGTCATAGATAATACAAGGAAAACATCCTTGGACAACTAAATTCGCTTTAAGGGTATCAAATGTATTTATAATACTATAGAATAATAATGAAAGTTTGCTGTGCTCTCTGTTACCAAGAAAGTATGAAATATATGTTCTGTATAGTATATATATTAGTCAGGATTCTTCAGGGAAACAGAACCAATAGGATAGCTAGGTGTAGACACAGATGTGTTGGAATTGGCTTACACAATTATGGAGGCTGAGAAATCCCGTGATAGGCTGTCTGCAAACTAGGGAACCAGGGAAACCAGTAGCTCAATTCAAGTCCAAAGGCCTAAGAACCAGCAGAGCCAACATTGTATTAGGTTGGTGCAAAAGTGATTGAGGTTTTTGCAAAATAACTCTCAATTTGAGACTGAAGGCTGAAAAACGAGGGGCTGCTGATGCAAGTCCTGGAGTCCAAAGGCTGGAGAACTTGGAGTTCTGAGGTCGGAGGGCAAGAGAGACAAATGTCTGAGCTCCAGAACAGGGAGCAAGAGAGGGAATTTGCCCTTCTTCTGCCTTTTTGTTTTATCTTATCCCCCAGCAGATTGGATGGTGCCTGCCCACACTGGGTAAGGGTGGATCTTTCTTACTCAGTCTATTGATTCAAATGGCAGTCTCTTTAGGAAACACCCTCATACGCATATGCAGAAATGATGCTTTTACTAGCTATCTGGGTATGCTCTCGTTTAGTCAAGTTGACAACTAAAACTAGCTATCACAGTAAATTTATGAAGGTATTAAAGTATTTATATTACTAAGATTTTTAAAATATGAACTAGGATGAAAACCAGGGAGTAAACTTAGTACAGTTATCAAATTGTTTTTTTCAGTATGATTGATTTCTAAAAGGCTTTGAATAACCATAGATTTAATTTTCTTATATGTATATGATGTAGACCTGCAGATTATGGAATACTAGACATTGTTCAGTACAATATTATATAACTGTAGCTAGAAATCACTTATATAAGATACCGGAGTTATGGTTCTTAACCACTTGGGTACCAAGAATTTTTAGAGAGCGTGAACCATGTCATCTTTTTGTTCTGGATGTCATGAAGTTGGGGTCTAAGCATAGATATCGTCTTAAAAAGCCTTTCTTGAGACTGTGGTCTCTGTTAGAAACCTCTTATTTGTGCTTTTAAAGCATTCCTATTTTCCTCTTTGTTGTCATGCTAATCACATTGTATTGCAACTTGCCTGTTTCTGCATTAGACTACAGGCTTTTTGGCTTTTTTTTTTTTTTTTTTTTTTTTTTGGGGACAGAGTCTCATGATCTTGGCTCACTGTAACCTCCGCCTGCCGGGCTCAAGCAATTCTCCTACCTCAACCTCCTGAATAGGGACTATAGGCACATGCCACCACGCTCTGCTAATTTTTTTTTCTTTTTCTTTTTTTTTTTTTTTTTTTGAGACAGAGTGTTGCTCAGTTGCCCAGGCTGGAGTGCAGTGGTGCGATCTCAGCTCACTGCAACCTCTGCCTCCCAGGATCAAGCGATTCTCCCACCTCAGCCTCGCGAGTAGCTGGCATTACAGGCACCCGCCATCGTGCCTGGCTACATTTTGTATTTTTGTAGAAATGGAGTTTCAGTATGTTGGCCAGGCTGGTCTTGAACTCCTGACCTCAAATGATCTGCCCGCCTTGGCCTCTCAGAGTGCTGGGATTAGAGACATGAGCCACCATGCCCAGCCAGGATTGCTTAATTCTTATAATAGTCCTGTATTACTAACAGTTTAGCAAGAAGACAGCATTGTTTTAGATTTTGCAAACCTCTGTAATGTCTGGCTTCACAGAAGACATACAAATTCTCATATTTGTTACTGCATTCACCCTATTGCAGTATGCTGTTTGGGTTGAAGTATCCAAAGAAAAGCTGACCTCATATGTAGCTTGTAAAGGGAGGAGTATTTTAATAGTCTTTTAAGATAATGTCAATATTTTTCTTTTATATCATACCACAATTCTACAGTTGGTAGTTTTATATTAATGGTTAGTTGCCATGTGAAATATTATATCACATTAATGAACCTTTTGTAACCTGTTACATTTAAAATACAGTGATCTGTCTTGCAGTTTGAATGGATCTTTTATCTATGCATAATTTTGTAACCGGTCATTTGTAAGGCATTGGTTCACTGATTAATGCAGATCTTTACAATATTGGCACATCTTATACAATATAAAGAAGTCAAGTTGGGCATGGTGGCTCACACCTGTAATCCTAGCACTTTGGGAGGCCGAGGCGAATTGCTGGAGCTCAGGAGTTTGAGATGAGCCTGGGCAACATGGTGAAATGCTTTCTCTACCAAAAATACAAACAACTTAGCCAGGCGTGGTTGCACATGCCTGTAGTCCCAACTACTTGGGAGGCTAAGATGGGAGTATCATTTGAGCCTAGGAGACGGAGGTTGCAGTGAGCTGACATGGCACCACTGTACTCCAGCATGGGCAACAGAGGGAGACCCTTTTTCAGGGGAAAGAAAAAAAAAAGTTGGTATTTGTTAATACCGCCATCAATGTCATCAGAAAAGTCTTCTAAGGGCTGGGCATTGTGTAATCCCAACACTTTGAGATGCTGAGGCAGGCAGATCATTTGAGTCAGAAGTTTGGGACCAGTCTGACTAACATGGTGAAAACCTTTACTAAAAATACAAAAAAATTAGCTGGTCACGGCGATGGGCACCTGTAATTCAAGCTACTCGGAAGACTGAAGAAGGAGAATTGCTTGAACCCAGGAGGTGGAGGTTGCAGTGAGCTGAGATAACACCACTGCACTCCAGCCTGGTCGACAGAGTGAGACCTTCTCTCAGAACAAAACAAAATCAACACTGTAAAAGCATTCCTATTTCTCCACAGCCTTGCCAGCATCTGTTGGTTCCTGACTTTTTAATAATCACCATTCTAACTGGCATGAGATGGTATCTCATTGTGGTTGTGATTTGCATTTCTGTAATGACCAGTGATGATGAGCTTTTTTTCTTATGTTTGTTGGCTGCATAAATGTCTTCTTTTGAGAAATGTCTGTTCATATCCTTTGCCTACTTTTGATGGGGTTGTTTGTTTTTTTCTTGTAAATTTGTTTAAGTTCTTTGTAGACTCTGGATATTAGACCATAGTCAGATGGGTAGATTGCAAAAATTATCTCCCATTCTGTAGGTTGCCTGCTCACTCTGATGATGGTTTCTTTTGCTGTGCAGAAGCTCTTTAATTAGATTCCATTTGTCAGTTTTGGGTTTTGTTACAGTTGCTTTTGATGTTTTAGTCATGAAGCCTTTGCCCATGCCTGTGTCCTGAATGGCATTGCCTAGGTTTTCTCCTAGGGTTTTTATGATTTTGGGTTTTACATTTAATTTTTGTATAAGGTGTAAGGAAGGGGTCCAGTTTCAGTTTTCTGCATATGGCTAGCCAGTTTTCCCAACGCCATTTATTAAGTAGGGAATTCTTTCCCTGTTGCTTGTTTTTGTCAGGTTTGTCGAAGATCAGATGGTTGTGGATGTATGGTGTTATTTTTCTGAGGTCTCTGTTCTGTTCCATTGATGTGTATATCTGTTTTGGTACCAATACCATGCTGTTTTGATTACTGTAGCCTTGTAGTATAGTTTGAAGTCAGGTAGCATGATGCCTTCAGCTTTGTTCTTTTTGCTTAGGGTTGTCTTGGCTATATGGATTCTTTTTTGGTTCCATATGAAATTTAAAGTAGTTTTTTCTAATTCTGCAAAGAAAGTCAATGGTATCTTGATGGGAATAGTATTGAATCTATAAATTACTTTGGGCATATGGCCATTTTCACAATATTGATTCTTCCTATCCATAAGTATGGACTATTTTTCCATTTGTTTGTGTCCTCCCTTATTTCCTTGAGCAGTGGTTTGTAGTTCTCCTTGAAGAAGTTCTTCATGTCTCTTATAAGTTGTATTTCTAGTTATTTTATTCTCTTTGTAGCAATTGTGAATGGCCTAATTTGGCTCTCTGCTTGTCTATTGTTGGTGTCTAGGAATGCCTGTGGTTTTTGCACATTGATTTTGTATCCTGAGACTTTGCTGAAGTTGCTTATCAGCTTAAGGAGTTTTTGGGCTGAGATGGTTGGTGGCAGTATAAATTAGTTCAGCCATTGTGGAAGACAGTGTAGCAATTCCTAAGGGATCTGGAACCAGAAATGCCATTTGACCCAGCAATCCCATTACTGGGTATATACCCAAAGGATTATAAATCATTATGACATAAAGACAAATGCACACATATGTTTATTGCAGCACTATTCACAATAGCAAAGACTTGGAACGAACCGAAATGCCCATCAGTGATAGACTGGATAAAGAAAATATGGTACATATACACCATGGAATACTATGCAGCCATAAAAAAGAATGAGTTCATGCCCTTTGCAGGGACGTGGATGAAGCTGGAAGCCATCATTCTCAGCAAACTAACACAGGAACGGAAAACCAAACACCACATATTCTCACTCATAAGTGGGAGTTGAACAATGAGAACACATGGACCCAGGGAGGGGAATATCACATACTGGGGCCTGTTGGGGGCTGGGGGGCAAGGGAAGGGAGAGCATTAGGACAAATAAGTAATGCATGCAGGGCTTAAAACCTAGGTGATGGGTTGATAGGTGCTGCAAACCACCATGGCACATTTATACCTATGTAACAAACCTGCACATTCTGCACATGTATCCCAAAAGTAAAACAAACAAACAACAAAACAAAACAAAACAAAAAAATCCCAGAAAAGTCTTTTAAGTAGTGTGAGGCTGTTAAGCTAATTTTTTTTTTTTTTTTTTAAAGAGACAGGGTCTTGCTGTGTTGCCCGGCCTGTACTCAAACTCCTGGGCTCAAGTGATTCTCTTGCCTCAGCCTAAGCTGATTTTTGCTTGAAGCTAAAATTTTATCATTGGCAACAAATACTGTCAGTTGTTTTCTTCGAAGTGACTGTCTTACCTTGTTCCATTTGGAGAAAATGTCTTCCAGATACCTGAGTCCTTACAACTATAGTTTGTCAGTTCGTTCTTCTTTAAAGTAAAAATGGTATTCTATGAAGAAAGTGGTTACTTTAACTTGCTACTGAAACAATTACACAAGTGCATTTTCTTCTGAAAACTATTATACTTCGGTGTGCAGCAGAAATACTTTGTGTGTTTCCTACTTTGTCACATAGAATGTTAGAAAGATGTGTGCTGAAAAGGTTGGAGACAATAATTTTTGCTGTTTCATTGAAGACAGTTTTAAGCAGCACACACACACACACACTTTTTAACTGAGCACATATGGTTGTACGGTGACTACCAGTTGACTTTGGTGCTGCTGTTTCATTTGTGTTAAGACACCAGCAGTCTCACTCACCATTGCTTTTGCACCATCACATTAGCACAGTGAAAAAAGCAAATAATGTCTTAGTATTATTAGGAAAATTGCTTTGACCTTATGAACTCTCTGAAAGGGTCTTAGGGGACTTCTGGGGTCCATGGACCACACTTTGGAAATAGCTGGAATAGAGCAAGCCCTGTATAAGCCCAGCAATTTGTTGTTCAGTGTTACTTTTTCATCTTAGGTATGCTTTTAATGTAGAAAATAATACGTTAGTATTATTCAATAATTTGGATATTTGTTAAAGTCTCAATACATTCCTTGGAGATAGCAAGAGTATGCTGGAGCAAACATTTTTAAAATAACCTTATTGAAACATGTTTTATAATGCATATTCTTAAGACTCTTCTTCCTAAAAGGAATAAAGAATTAGTTGAGATTTCCATAAGGGATACCTTTATATCAGTTGCTAAGTTCAGGGTACTGATCCTGTATAAGAATAGATTCCAATTCAGATCTATAAACAACAAAATAGTTTAGTGAAAACACACACACAGGATTTGGAGGTAGCAGAGAACAGTTGTTCTAGAGCCAGACAGACCTGGTTTGAACCCTGACTCCATTGTTTTAACCTTGGGCAAGTTGATGTGACTACACTGTCATTTCTTAGCACCCTTTACTGCTGCTTTATATGTTCTCGAGGTCTTTCATTAGTACTAGAATAATGATACAATGATAGTGATGCCTGTAATTATGACAAGTGGAAACTTGCTATTTCCTCCATTAACTAAAATTTGAAAACCATAATTGATAAACTTTGCTTAAGTTGTACGTTTTTTTGAGACGAGGCCTCATTCTGTCACCTACCTTGGAGTGCAACAATGTGATCATAGCTCACTGCAACCTTGAACTCCTAGGCTCAAGGGATCTTCCTCCTTTAGCCTCCCAAGTAGCTGGGACTGAAGGCACATGCCACCATGCCTGGCTAATTTTTTATATTTTTTGTAGAGACAGGATCTTGCTTTGTTGTCCAAGCTGGTATCAAACTCCTGGGCTTCAGTTATCCTCCTGCCTTGGCCTCCCAAAGTGCTAGGATTATAGGCATGAACCACTGCACCTGGCCAAGTTTTACTTTTATTTTGTGAAAATAGTACCCGGTAGCCTCTGAATAATATATATTTCTTGTTGTGTTTTAAAATTTGGCTTGTGTTCATGTATTCAGTCTTGATAATTTAATAATTCTTAAAACACTTACTCTGTGCCTGTTACTTGTTTCATGCTTTACCTGCATTATTTCATTTAAGATCAATATGTGAAGTGGGTACTTTTCTTACATTTAATTCACATGAGAAAAGAGGGATACAGGGAGATTGAGTAACGTGTCCTATATAATATGGTTTATAAGTGGCAGAACTGAGATGTAAACTTTTCTATTAGGTTCTTTTTTGCTTCAGTTAACACCAGAAAAGTAGCTTAAACTTAGGATGTACATAGGTTATATGCCAGTACTAAGCCATATTATTTTATTTTGATTTTTTTTTTAAGAGATGAAGTCTTGCTGTATTGTCCAAGTTGGTCTTGAATTCCTATGCTCAAGTGATTGTCTCACTTTGGCCTCCCGAGTAGCTGGAATTATGTGCATGTGCCACTGTGCCCAGTTACTAATCATTTTATATAAGGGTTTTTTTTTTTTTTTGAGACGGAGTCTCACTCTGTCACCCAGGCTGGAGTGCAGTGGCGCAATCTCGGCCCACTGCAAGCTCTGCCTCCCAGGTTCACGCCATTCTCCTGCCTCAGCCTCCTGAGTAGTTAGGATACAGGCGCCTGCCACCACGCCCGGCTAATTTTTTGTATTTTTAGTAGAGACAGGGTTTCACCGTGTTAGCCAGGATGGTCTCAATCTCCTGACCTCATGATCCGCCCGCCTCGGCCTCCCAAAGTGCTGGGATTACAGGCGTGAGCCACCGTGCTCAGCCTATACAAGGGTCTTGAGCCTCATCTGTGGATTTTGGTATTCATGGGGATCCTGGAATCAAGCCCCCACAGATACCAAGGGACTGTAACCACCATTACTAGTAGGGCTGTGAAGAGAGAGTATGTGTGTGTAAGGTTACTGAGCATATGCCAGTAAGGGAGACAAACAAATTAAGGGCTTTGCCAATAGAAAGAAGGGAGGTGGGTAGGAATGATTATTTACATAGGTAGCAAAGGGTGTCTGCTACTTTGTGTCTTTTAACCACTACTATACTGTACTCCCTCCCTAATTTAAGAAGATATTTTAAAATAAAAAGCATAAATGAGGGAGAAATATAAATGGTAATAAATTTCAGGATAGAAGAAATCCTATGGAGATTTGACAGTTACAGTGGTTAGGTAGTCTAAGTTCTGATGCAGATGGGTAAGTAATACAGATCATGTTAAAAAGCAACTTTGGGGTGAATTAATATAACTGTGTCCTCGGTGGACTGATTAGTAACCACTTGCTTTACTTAACCCTAATTCGCTTCGTGTTAAATAATTTGGTTTAGCTGTGTATTTTCAGGGCTATGGGAAGAAACTGAGGAGATTCAGGGAAAGAAAATGAAATATGCATTAAGGAGATGAAGCATAGGCTTTCTAAGCTAATTACCAGAATTAGTGGAATTTGTCTGTATGTTAGTAGAGAGAAAATAAGTGACTTTAATAGTTTTCAAGCTTATAAAATTTCGAAGTTGAAATGGCTCCTGTCTCTCCCACCCCTTCAATTCCTAGAAGAGGAAATTGAGATTATAATAAAATACTTTGGTTAGAGGTAAAGAACAGCTTTCCGACTGTAGAGGTTATTAAACACTGGATCTTAGGGGAAGAGGGCCAGCTGTAGGTTTCAGTCAAAAGATGAAGTGAAAAGGCAAGACCCATAAATTGTAGGTTATAGTTTAAGCAGTGAAATTACAGTTTAAGCCATTTTTGAAGCTGTCAGGACATAATTCTGAGTCTGAATATTTCCACAGTCAAGCTCCTGAAGGTCCTGCCTCCCATCCTATCCTCTCTCCCTACTTGAATGAATCTTTGTTAGCGTTTAAGACTTTTAGTTCCCCCGTGTAAACAGTTCTACAACAGTGTAGAATTTAAAAAATTAGAACTGCAAATATGTGTTGCCCTAAGAAATACATCAACTATTTTGATTTTTTTTCATGTTGCCTTTCTCAGTATGGCTATTTAAAGTTTCTTAAGACATTTTTTTCCCACTAAGTTATTTATGTTTATTATAGAAAACCAGAAATAACTTCTGTGAGCATGTTATAATAATTTTCTAAAGCTTTTTCTTTATATGCATGTGTTTTAGAGTTGTATGACTCTATAGTTTCATAACAGCATGCATAATAACACTGAGTTATAATAGTTCCCTTATTATCTCTTTCCTATTAGACTGTGAGCCCCTTTAAGGCATATATTACTGTGTTCATCTTTATATACCTTGCAAAATCGATGTACTTCACATAAAGATGAGGTGAGAGTTGTAGATAACAGTTTGTATATTTTCTTGATCTATCATTAGCATTTTCTTCCATATTTTATTAAAATGGATGCCAATAAAAAACAGATAAATTATTCAACTCACTCTGTTGTCCAGGCCCTGCAGTGGTGAAGATCACGGCTCAGGGGGTGTTGCTTTGTGGCCTAGGCTTATCTTGAACTTCTGGGCTTAAGTGGTACTCCTGCCTTGGCCTCCCAAAGTCTTGGGATTACAGGTGTGAGCCACCGTGTGAGCCACCATAACCAGCCTAAAGATATACTTTATTTTTTAAAGCAGAAAGTACAGAGAGTTCCTGCATATCCCCTGCCCCTGCACAACATGCACAACCTTCCCCACTATTGGCATTCATACATCAGGGTAGTAAATTTATTACAACTGATGAACCTACTTGACACATCATTTCTTCACCTTAAGTCTGCAGTTTACATTAGGCTTCACTATTGATGTTACACATTCTGTGGGTTTTGACAAATGCATAATGACATGTGTCCACCATTATTAGTATCATATGGAATAGTTTCACTGCTCTAAAAATCCTGTATTCAGCCTATTCCTCCCTCCCTGGACCCTAATTTGTCTTGCCTCAATACTTTTGCCTCTTCCAGAGTGTCATGTAGTTGGAGTCACAGAGTATACAGCCATTTCAGATTGGCTTCTTTCACCTAGTAAAATGAAGTTACTGTTCCTTTGTGTGTTTTCATGGCTTCGTAGCTCATTTCTTCTTAGCATGGAATAGTATTGCATTTTGTCTGGATGTACCATGGTCTATCTATTCATCTACTGAAGGACATCTTGGCTGCTTCCAAGGTTTGACAGTTATGAATAAAGCTGCTGTAAATATCCATGTGCAGGTTTTTGTATGAATATGTTTTCAGCTCATTTGAGTAAATACCAAGTAGTGCAATTGTGGGGTCAATGGTAAGACTGTGTTTAGTTTTGTAAGAAACCGTCAGACTGTCTTCCAAAGTAGCTGTATTATTTTGTATCTCCACTAACAGTGAATGAAATGACATCATAAATTTAAATTCACTTAAAATGTCCAAAATGAAATCTGTCAGGATTTTTTTTTTTTTTTTTTTTTATAAATTAAAACAAAAACAAAACACTTTTAAGCTCAGGAAATTAACCTCCAGAGTACTTTCAGAATATCCCAGACAAACTGGGGCTTCCCAGATTAATCTTTGCAGATTGATCTTTGCCTGGGATCTTCCATATAAAATTTAAAAATGAAGTCTTATGGTAGCTGTTCTTGCCTAGAGTCTCTGCTAATAGAGAAGTTTCATGAAACTCTACAATGTTAATCCCTTGTAAACTATGGATTTAGAAACTCATATTCCCAGACTAAGACCTAGTCTCTTTATTTATTTCTTCAATTCATAGTAGCCAATAGCAAAGGTAATTAGATTTTACTTTTGGCAGGTGTATGCTAGCAATGTCTACTTTAGTTAAGAAGATGTCCAACCTCTAAGTGGTGTGGGAGGTGTTCCTAAAGGTCACTCAAGGTTGGGGTACAGTTGTGGTGGCAACCCTTCCCTGCTTAACTTGGTATTTGCTCTGTAGGGCAATGATTCTTAACCTCTTTGGGTTATAGATTTCAATGAAGTGTTTCTAGGGATAGGAGGAGCCTGGGAGGGATCTGTCAGTGCTCTCTGCTATCCTTTTGTTTCTAGTGACAGTATCTGCGAAATATGGGGAGACCTTAAGAAGCCTTATAATCTTTTAGATCTATTAGGTTGCTGCAAAAGTGATTGCGGTTAATAACTTCAAAATCTACTGACTAGGGATCATTCAGTAAGCAAGTAAATATACCAGCTGAGATGGAGAAAAGCGTAGGCAGCTTGCTTTGAGAATTTTAGAGCTAAAGTACAGTGAAGGGTAATTTTAAATTTTATTTCTTTTAGAAGGTTTTATTTATAGTTAAAATGATTTTTCGGTTTTATTTAAATAAATATAAAATTATACATTCAAATATTTCAAGAAATTTATTTCTTGAAATTTTCTCCTTTATTTTAAAATGCTGGTTAGTATGTAATAGTTGTAGCACATTTAAAGAAGAATGCAAGTAAAAAGTACAATTCTACTTCTCCCTATACATTGTTTAATAAGCATATGCCTTTTAAAAAATGAGTTTATAATAGACTGAGTATATTTTGGATATTTTTCTGTGGCAACATAATACCACATAATTAACTGTCTCCTTATTGTTAAATGTTTAGAATCCCTCCTCCCCGCACCCCCTTTGAAAGAAATGCTGACATGTGTGTCCTTGTAATTGTACTTTCATATATTGGCAAGTAGTTTCCTGGGACAGAATTTTGCAGATGAATCCTGGATCATTGTGTACATTTACTTTAAAATTTGCTTAAAGGCCGGGTGCAGTGGCTCACACCTGTAATCCCAGCACTTTGGGAGCCCGAGGTGGGCAGATCACCTGAGGTCGGGAGTTCGAGACCAACATGGAGAAACCCTGTCTCTACTAAAAATACAAAATTAGCCAGGTGTGGTGGCACATGCTTATGTTCTCAGCTGCTTGGGAAGGGTGAGGCAGGAGAATTGCTTGAACCCAGGAGGCGGAGGTTGTGGTGAGCCAAGATCCCGCCATTGCACTCCAGCCCAGGCAACAAGAGCGAAACTCCGTCTCAAAAAAAAGAGAAAATTTGCTTAAAAATTTTCTTTTAATTCTAACAGAGTTTTATGTTGACTTTTAGTGCTTTTTGGGCACTGATGCTCAAACTTATTTTGATAAAGATGAAAGATGTTTACCAAATAGAATATTGGACGTAGAAATTCCCAAGGAAATTCTCTACGTAGCTGAATTACAGGTAGATGGTAAAGATGCAAGGATAATCTCACAAAGTTATAGCTAATAATCACTAATTCTGAGTGATTTGGCAGTGTGTGGGCAAGTAGTTATGTTATGTTATGTTATGTTATGTTATGTTATGTTATTTTATTTTTTTTGAGACAGAGTCTCGCTGTGTTGCCAGGCTAGAGTGTAGTGGCACAATCTCGGCCCACTGCAACCTCTGCCTCCCGGGTTCAAGCGATTCTCCTGCCTCAGCCTCCCAAGTAGCTGGGACTACAGGCGCTTGCCACCACACCCAGATAATTTTTGTATTTTTAGTAGAGGCGAGGTTTCATCATGTTAGCCAGGATGTTCTCGATCTCTTGACCTCGTGATCCGCCTGCCTTGGCCTCCCAAGATGCTGGGATTACAGAGTTATGTTATTTTAAACTGCTTTCTAGTAAGAAATATAAAGTCAATGCTTTGATTTAAAAAGAATGCATGTGGTTAAAATTTAAACAGTTCAGAATGTTATCTGTCTACTGTGTAGATCCCTGCTCCCCTTCCACACCA
Organism: Theropithecus gelada; assembly: GCF_003255815.1. Classification (NCBI taxonomy): domain Eukaryota; kingdom Metazoa; phylum Chordata; class Mammalia; order Primates; family Cercopithecidae; genus Theropithecus; species Theropithecus gelada. Next base: position 191,827,192 of record NC_037668.1, on the reverse strand, counting down.
ACCTGTAGAAAAACTAGTCAGCTCAGTTATTCAGAGGCTGATTTACCAGTTTGTTATTATCTGTGTACTTTTATTCTCTATATTTGACCTTTTACTACTCAGTTCTACATCAACTAGTATGGACATGTAAAAGGAAAGGGAGAGAATGTGATCATATCTAGTAAATGATGGGTTAATTGAAAAAGTTGTTTAAAGTCAGGAATCATAAAAACATAACATACATACACTTTAAACATTTTAGTTTAACTTGAAATCGATGTATACATTTATTTACCAAGATTTTGATGTTGGGCTAAGGCCTTCTGGCATTCCATATCTTGGTCTTTCTTTCATGCACTTCCCCTATGCTTCATCGTAGATTTTTCAGTGTATTTAAAACTTTAAATCCTTAAATGTGGTACAAGACTGTACATTATGTGGCTCTTTGCCAGTTCCTTTGAAATCTACTTATCCTCAGGTTTTCTGTGATAAGTTTTACTGGCTTTTCAGTTTCTTACACTTGCCTCAGGGCCTTTCCACATAATGTTCCCATAACCTGGAATGATAATTTCTTTAAATCATTGGCTGGCCCAGATCTTTTGAGGTCTCATCTCAAATGACCTCAGAAAGGCTTCGTAAATATTAGATAATATTCTAGTATAAAGTAGGATAACCCCAACCTCCCCACAAGCCCACTAATATCACCCTTTTCTCTTCCTTCACTCTACCTGCCAAGTGTGGCAGGTAGAGAAGTTTCATGAAACTCTACAATGTTAATCCCTTGTAAACTATGGATTTAGAAACTCATATTCCCAGACTAAGACCTAGTCTCTTTATTTATTTCTTCAGTTCATAGTAGCCAAAGGTAATTAGATTTTACTTTTGGCAGGTGTATGCTAGCAATGTCTACTTTAGTTAAGAAGATGCCCAACCTCTAAGTGGTGTGGGAGGTGTTCCTCTACCTGCCAAGTGTGGCAGGTAGAGTGAAGGAAGTGAACAGGTTGATTTTCTTTTTCCAAGACTGAAGACTCTGTGAAGGCAAGGGCCATATATGTTGGGTTTACCATAGTGTAATAGCCTTTGCTTAGAGTAGTGTCTGCTATATAATAAGAAGCTTAAATATTTGTAGACTTAATCAAATGTTTATTATTTGTATATAATGTGTCAGGTACTGTGGGGGGCATTACTTAGTAAAATGCCACTTAGTCACCTCATTGATAGCCTATAGTGCATTTTAAAATGGAAATGTGTACATCCAAGTGTGCATTTAATGAAATATGGGACATTTAAAAAGTTCTCAGATGCTAATACTGGAGAGAATAATATAAATTTACTAAAATAATTAGGACCCTTTTTAAAACATGGGGGCAATGTTGCTTATCTTTTTAAAAATAGTCATTTATTTTTCATTCACTACCTTGAGAATTCTGATCATCTTGTAGGAAACTTAGAAAAACTGGGAAGGTCATAGGAACTATTATTAATAATTATAGAATTGTTTTCCTCTAAATTAGAGTTTTCTTTGTGACCCTGCATAAGGTAATGATACTTGCTCTCTGGAGAGCCAGATGGGCTTGAAGTATAGAAACAGAACTGACGCCTAGGTAATTAAAACTAAACTAATATACTATAATTCTGATTGTTATATCTTAAGATCTGTTGGCCTTAATAAGGTGTGCTGGGATAAACAAAAAGGAAGGCATCATTTGTAAAGATTTCCTCCTTTAATCCCACTTTTGTTTTTGCATGACCAGAAATTCTCTGATATGGCAAGGTACACTTTATATAAAGACTATGGGCGGTAAGTGTTTAGTGTTTGTCTTTATATTAGGTCTGTGGAGTGTGGTTTCTTGATTATGGGTGAGGAAATTAGCCTTTCAAATTCCATTCGCTGTAAAGCGAATTTGGATTTGGTATTTGCATTAGTTGGCTAATTTAATTCAAATCTTTTGAAATTTTCTGTGCTGAAATGATCTTAGAAAGATCAAAATTTCTCTAATAGAAATTATTTTGGTCTTTGAAGTGTATAAATTTAACCTATTCATAAAACAAGTGTTATCAGCTGGTATGTTTCTTATACTTTTCTGGGAATATAAAAATGAATAAGGCATGGTTGTTGTCTTAGAGGAAATAATTGTAATTGATGAGATACATATAAATAATATGATACGATAAATGCTAGAGTAGGAATATAAATTATGTAAAGTGTTATATAAGCACTGTAGAGGGAGTGATTGACTCTTTGAGAGAGTTGGAGAAAGTTTACAGATTTGTTAATCCAGACATGTCTAATTATTAGGATTTTTAACACTTTTGTGTCTTCTCTTTTTCCTGTTTAGCTTTGTACCTTGCCATTAGAACTGTTGAGTGACCACGTGCATTGTAAATGAGCAACAATATTTTGAAATGAATCTTTTTTCCTGAGCAGCGGGTCTTAAAATACTCAGTAAACAGTGTTCTAAACAGATGTAATGTCATCTAGGCTTTGTTGTTCCATTTTTACAGCACAGGCAGAGTAGATATTGCATAATTTTTAAGGGCCCTGTGATTTTTGCAATGGGATGTGAGCATTGGATTCACCTTAAAGTCACCAGCTGCATTAGCCTCTAACAAGAGAGTCAGCATGTCCTTCGAAGATTTGAAGCCAGGCATTGACTTCTCTCTAGCAATGAAAGTCTTAGATAGCATTTATCTATCTATCTATCTGTCTGTCTGTCTGTCTGTCTGTCTATTTATTGAGACGGAGCTTCTCTCTGTCTCCCAGGCTGGAGTGCAGTGGCCTGATCTTGGCTCACTGCAAGCTCCGCCTCCCGGGTTCACACCATTCTCCCACCTCAGCCTCCTGAGTAGCTGGGACAGTCGACCGCCAGCATGCCTGGCTAATTTTTTATGTTTTTGGTAGAGACGGAGTTTCACTGTGTTAGCCAGGATGGTCTCGATCTCCTGACTTAGTGATCTGCCTGCCTCTGCCTCCCAAAGCGCTAGGATTACAGGCATGAGCCACCACACCCGGCAGATAGCATTTCTTTCAGTAGAAGATTGTTTGTTTACATTGAAAATCTGTTGTTTAATGAAACCACATTTATCAGTTATCTTAGCCAGATCTTCTGGATAACTTACTGCAGCTTCTATTACTGTATTAGTACTTACTGCTTCACTTTATAACGTGTTATGGAGATGGCTTTTTTTTTAAACCTTGCTTATTGTTTGAATATTTGTCCCCTCTAAAACTTCTGTTGATATTTAATTTCCATTGTGGCAATATTGAGAAGTGTGATTTTCAGAGGTGATTGGGTCATGAGGGCTCTGCTTTCATGAATTCATTCATGGATTAATGTATTAATGGATTATCATGGGAGTGAGACTGACTCTTTAAGAAGAGAAGGGGGCTGGATGCAGTAGCTCACGCCTGTAATCCTCATACTTTGGGAAGCCAAGGCAGGAGGATTGCTTGATCCCAGGAGTTTGAGACCAGCCTGGGCAACATATTGAGACTCTGCCTCTACAAAAAACAAAAAAATAACTAGCTGGATGTGTGCCTGTAGTGCCAGCTGTAGTCCCGGGCTGGGTGACAGAATGAGACTCTGTCTCCAAAAAAAAAAAAAAAGGAAGGGAGACCTGAGTTAGCATATTCAGCCTCTTTGCCATGTGGTTCCTGTTCTGCTGTTCTGCTCCGACTCTGCAGAGAGTCCCCACCTGAAAGAAGGCCCTCGGCCGGGCGCAGTGGCTAACACCTGTAATCCCAGCACTTTGGAAGGCCGAGGTGGGTGGATCATGAGGTCAGGAGATCAAGACCATCCTGGCCAACATGGTGAAACCCTGTCTCTACTAAAAATACAAAAATTAGCTGGGCATGGTGGCATGCGCCTGTAGTCCCAGCTACTTGCGAGGCTGAGGCAGGAGAATCGCTTGAACCCAGGAGGTGGAGGTTGCAGTGAGCCGAGAGTACACTACTGCACTCCACCCTGGCGACATAGTGAGACTCTGTCTCAGAAAAAAAATGAAAATAAAAAAGAAAGAAGGCCCTCACCAGATGCTGCCCATTTACCTTGGGCTTCTCAGCATCCATAACTGTAAGAAATCATTTTCTTTATAAATTACCAAGTCTCAGGTATTTTTTATAAGCAATAGAAAACAGACTAAGATAAATGATGTGAACCAGCGTCTGCTACTTTCAGACTTTTCTTCTGCGGTTTCCTTACCCTTTTCATCCTTGCTTACAATTAAAGAGTTAGAGCCTAGCTCTGGATTGGGATTTGGCTTAAGACAATGGTTGGTTTGATGTTCTCTCCAAAGTACTAACACTTTCCACTCAGCAGCAATAAGGCTGTTTCACTTTCTTACCATTTGTGTGTTCAGTGGACTAGCACTTTAAATTTTTTAAAAGCACTTTACCTTTGCATTCAAACTTCACTGACTGGTACAAGAGGCCCAGCTTTTGGTCTGTCTCCGCATTCAACATGTTGCCTTCCTCAGTAAGCTTAATCATTTCTAGCTTTTGATTTAAAGTGAGAGACTTGCAACTCTTCCTTTCATTTGAACACTTAGAAGCTATTGTAGCATTATTATTTGGCCTATTTTAAATATTGTTGTGTTTCAGGAATAGGGAAGCCCAAGGAGAGGGAAGGAGATGGAAGAATGGCTGTTGGTGGAGCAGGCAGAACACTCACAGCCTTTAAACTGTGAAGTTCGCTGTCTTAGATAGGTGCAGTTGTGGCGCCTGTCAACTATTGCAGTAGTAAAGATCACTGATCACAGATCACCAGAACAGATAGAAAAATAATGAAAAAGCATGATAAAGTAAAGCACAATAAAATGAGGTATGCCTGTACCTTATAATGGCTTGAAAATTTCTTAAATTCTGTGTTTTATCTCAGGAATGTGTGTGAATTTTACATTTCATTGCATACTGTTAATATAAATATACAAATATTTGAATTACTGCCAGGAAAAGAAAAACAAAAATCATTTCCTGTTTGTCTATTAATTTGTGAAAACTGGGGTGAATGAAGAGAGCTGACACTACATACCAGGTTTAGCACTTACTTTCTTTTTCTTAGTATATCCCTGGTATGTTTCAGTTTATACCTGAAGATGTATGTCACCAGTTTGAGAAAAAAAGATTGGTCAGTCAGATCATGAAACATTGCATTCTTTTTCTCCCTCTTATATATAGTATAGTCTTGGGGAAAATTACTTAATTTGAGTCTTCTACCCTCTTAAATTGGGCCAATAATGTGTATCCATACTTTTTTTTGGAGGGGATCATATAGTAACTGCTAATTAAACATTTATTAGCTGCTTCTTCCTTTTCCTCCCACATTCCTGTTGCTTTCTTCTTGGCTTTAACCCAGGTCTTATAAGTGCTTGGTATGCTTTAATCAGCTTGCTTACTGCCTTGCTGGTTTTTATTAGCCAGTGCGTAGAGAATAATGTGAGAAGATGCTTGTGGCATAAGCTGAGACATTCCTGGAATGATAGAGACACACTGACTCAGGAGCAGTCAGTGTACAGGGAAATGTTCAAATTTAGCTCATCAGAATAAGCAAAGGTCTAGAAAGACATCTACATTAATCAATGGAAACAGGGGCCAGACTAAAAATTGGAATTAGAATGTAGGACTAAATGCATTTATACGTAGAGTCTGCTTTCTGTGCCGCAGTAAAAGCAGGTGGTATTGACTTAGGTTTTTTCAAAGTGGTTAAAGTGTTAGACTGAATGGTCTAAAAATTTCCTAGATTGAAGTAAAGGTATGTTCAAGAATAGACTATCTCTGAAATGTTACAATTGAACATAGAACATTTATGTTAGTGGTTTTATTCTGTAAATGATAATACTAATCCCTGTAGTTCTCTTTATGTTGTCAGTGTGTTTCATTAACTGTATCTGCTTGATCTCAAACCTTGATTATTTCTCTAACTGCATAAAAGTCACTTATCCACCTCTCAGGTTTTTGTTGTTGTTGTTGTTGTTGTTGTTTTCTTTTCTTTGAGACGGAGTCTCACTCTGCTGCCTAGGCTGGAATGCAGTGGTGCGATCTTGGCTCACTGCAACCTTCACCTACCAAGTTCAAGTGATTCTCAAGTGCCTCAGCGTCCTGAGTAATTGGGATTATAGGCACATACCACCATGCCGAGATAAATTTTGTGTTTTTAGTGGAGACAGGATTTCACCATGTTGGCCAGACTCGTCTCGAACTTCCAACCTCAGGTGATCCTCTTGCCTCGGCCTCCTAAAGTGCTGGGATTACACGCGTGAGCCACTGCACCCAGCCTCGGAGTTTTTTTTTTTTTTTTTTTTTTTTTGAGACAGAGTCTTGCTCTGTCCTCCAGGCTGGAGTGCAGTGGCACGATCTTGGCTCACTGCAAGCTCTGTCTCCTGGGTTCAGGCCATTCTCCTGCCTCAGCCTCCCGAGTAGCTGGGACTGCAGGCGCCTGCCACCACACCCGGCTAATTTTTTGTATTTTTGGTAGAGATGCGGTTTCACTGTGGACCTTGTGATCCGCCTGCCTCAGCCTCCCAAAGTGCTGGGATTACAGGCGTGAGCCACCGCGCCCGGCAGCCTCGGAGTTCTTAACAGAGAAGAGAAACAATAAGTCTAATGTGGATCAAAATGAAGTATTGAGCTTCATTACTGGTAAAGGTGAGTTGGAAAATGTGGTGAATATTACAGTATTGCACTCCTAGCGAAAAGTGAAAGCCCCCACATGAAAATAGGAGAACAGAGGAATAGGTTTTTCTTTTCAGTGTAATGAGATCTGGCATTGCCAGAGTCCCTTCAGATAAACACTTTGGGCAGGAAACTAGGCAGGCATATCACCATTGGGCTTCAGATGGACACCTAACAACGCTGTCGTTACTTTAGGAGACAGATCACCACAAAGTGAGATTGATTTGGTTGCTTCAGATCTGGACTGAATATTGTATTTTAATTAGCTATATTAAATAAAACAACCCTTTTGAATGTATTGCTTCATTTGTAAGGTGGGATTACAGTTATTTGAGTGATGATTACAAACATAAACATGACTAAAATGCCCAGTACTTTCTGGTTTATAGTAGTGGTTTCTGGTTTAGTAAATAGTAATAAAAGGATAACTGTTAACAGTTGTTCTTAACAAGTCAAACCTTGCAAATGTTTGCATCTTTAAAAATTGTAACTGCCACATTTGTTACATTTTAAATTGTGCTGTTAAAAGTAGAAAACTTGGCTGGGCGCAGTGGCTCACACCTGTAATCCCAGCACTTTGGGAGGCCCAGGCGGGCTGGTCATCTGAGGTCAGGAGTTCAAGACCAATCTTGCTAACATGACAAAACCCTGTCTCTACTAAAAATACAAAAAATTAGCTGGATGTGGTGGCAAACGCCTGTAATCCCAGCTACTCGGGAGACTGAGGCATGAGAATTGCTTGAACTTGGGAGGTGGAGGTTGCAGTGAGCCGAGATTGTGCCACTGCACTCCAGCCTGGGTGACAGAGCAAGACTCTGTCTCAAAAAAAACCCCCAAAATTGAAAACCTGTCTCCTTAAACTAATATTGTTTCTCTGACCTACTCATTTCAGGAAACAAAAGGCTACAATTGCCTTTATGCTGATATGCCCTTATATTGAAGACTTGACCATATATAGGAACATTACCCAGAATGCCGGGTATAGGTTTTGATTTTCTTGTCAAAATAAAATGTCAGACACATTCTCCATGTGTTTTGGAGAAGGTAGTATTATATGGGTCAACTGTACATTAGTGAATACCTGTCATTTGAAATAGGAGCTTTTAAAATTGTATATATTTAAGGTGTAAAACATGATGTTTTGATACACATATACATAGTTAAATGATTACTACAGTAATAGGAGCAATAATTTCAATTTGAGCCAATGTGTTGATATTGTGGAAAAAGTGTTATTTTAGGGCACAGGAAAACATACAGAATATACTGACCTGACTTAAACTTTCTATAGGATAACTTGCACATAATTATTGTTTAGTAAATATTTGTTGACTGGCCTCTTGCTGTATATTCATTTAGTCAGATACATTAATGAAGATCCTAAGGTACTTCATTAAAATTTGAATATGTGTAACAGGATACTCCTTTATCGATGGAATAAAGTGAGGCTAAAACATACATTTAGTTGTGTTCAGTCTGTTTGATGCTAGAAGTTGTAACAAGGGGCTGGGATTTCTGGTACTAAATAATATTGTTCTTTGGGGAGAGAATTCTGGAGCTTTTCTTGGACCAGTTACTATTTACTGATTTAGTTTTAAAAATGTGTATGAAGAAAGTCATTTAAGTATGTGCTGTGTCCTAAGTTGTCTGCATCAAGCCCCCAGCTGTTTAACCATTCTCTTGATAGAGCAAATTGAAATGTTTTTGGCTTATAGAAGTTTGATGTATTTTGACAAGATTATGGCAAGTTTGAAAGATCTTATCCTTTTATTTTTTTAAAAACTTTTATCTTATACTGATTTGCCATAGCGTCAAGTGTTACTGAAGTTGTGTGCTAGGGCTTTTATGAAAGAATGATAATATTTAGCATATTATGTACAAATTGCTTAAATAACCCTGTAAATAAATAAATAATAATAATTTTAAGGTGCTGAGGGAGGTTTTGACTATTGGGAGGAAAGTTACTTGGTGATGTTTTTTTTTAAATGTGAAGTTCAGATGTAGAGTTAACTACTCTGGTTTCTGTGTTGATTATCTTGCTAACAATTTCCCATTTGTTCACTTGCTAAGGCCATTAAAAAAAATTTCCCTGCCGGGTGCGGGAAAATCCTGTAATCTCTGCATTTTGGGAGGCTGAGAAGGGAAGATTGCTTGAGGCCAGGAGTTTGGGACCAGCCTGGGCAACACAATGAGACCCTGTCTTTAACTCCCCCCGCCAAAAAAAAATAGCTGGGTACTGGGGGATGGTGGCATGCACCTGTGTTGGCTGAGATGGGAGGATCACTTGAGCCCAGGAGTTACAGGCTGCCATGAGCTATGATGGCACCACTGCCCTCCAGCCTGGGCAACAGGGCAAGACCCTGTCTCTTAAAAAAGGAAAAAAAATCTCATATGCAAAACATAGTTCAAAAGTGGTAATTTTCTTATAAAATTTTCTTATAAAATATTGTTTTTAATCTGAATTTCTTTGTTCAGAAGCAGGAGAGGATCCATGTCTTATTTTTTGCGTTTAGGAGAAACAAATAACATTTAGTTGTGTGTTAAAAAGATAACTGGGGAATTTAGTTGGGGGGGAGGAACCTTTGACTTTTTACATTGTTCTTGGGTATTGGTTTACTATTGTAAAATTCCCAAGTGTAAACTTTGTGAATCAAGAAGGGATTGTTTATATAAGGGAGCATTACTATGTTTATACCTGTATACTTACCGTCTGGCCCTATTCATAGCTATTAGGAACAGTCAATTTTTATTTTGTATTTATAACCTTTTTGAGATAGGGTCTCATTCTGTCTCCCAGGCTGGAGTGCATTGGCACATTCATGGCTCACTGCAGCCTCAATTTCCTGATTCTCCCACCTCAGCCTCCTAAATAGCTGGGACAACAGGTGTGCACCACCATACCTGGCTAATTTATTTTTATTTATTTTTATTTTTTTGTAAAGAAGAGGCCTTGCTATGTTACCCAGGCTGGTCTCAAACTCCTGAGCTCATGCGATCCTCCTGCCTCAGCCTCCCAAAGTGCTGGGATGAGGCGTGAGCCACTGTGTCTCGCCTATTCTATGTTTTTTTATGGTAGAAATAATTGTTTATTTCACAATTATCTCAGTATAATTTAACTAGATTAAAAGAAAATGCCTCTGGTTAAACTAAACTTCAAATCTTCCAGCAATACAGTAATATAAAAACGGCTTCGGAAAACCAGAATTCATCTTCCCAGCTTACCTAGATAAATGAGGCTATGATGTAAGAGGCTCTTTACCAGTCTTAAACTTACTGATAGAGTAAGACTGACCATTTTATGTATTTGTACTGCTTGGAGCTTTTAGACTGTTGGGATGTTTTTCTTTTTTTAATTTCAAGTTTTGACTGTGTCTTTAAAATGTAATAATAGTTAGATTTGGGATCCAAGTAGATCACTTTACTCAAAAAATTTGTAATTCTTAGTGGGATTTGGTTTCAGGATAAAAATATAGCTCAGTATAACTATCTGGAGCTTTTTTTTAAAATATGTCTGTCTTTCATCCTGTGTTTATAAAAATCAATAAAGTACAGAGTGGAAAATTGTTATTTTGCTGACTGAAGTTATAAAAGCCTTGAGTATTTGAGTTCAGTTAAGACTGATTTCAGTGGTAGATATTTTCTTTTTTTCTTCTTAACGGTATCAGACTATGAGGGCTCTTCCCTGAGACTTTGACTGTCATTATTATTGACTAAATTGGTAGGTGAAAATTAAAAATAAACTTCTCAAATAAAATAATGAGTTCTCATTTGTTGACTTTATTTTCTTTTTTGTTTGTTTTGTTTATATAGAAGCTGCATGCTTTGTGACTTGCAGTGCAACTTAAGGAACCCAAAATAAGGATTCTGTCCAACCTCCTTCATATGGGTACCTTTTTTTTTTTGAGACAGGATCTCACTGTCATCTAGTTAGGAGTGGAGTGATGCGATCATAACTCGCTGCAGACTTGACCTCATGGGCTCAGGTGATCCTCCCACCTCATCTTCTCAAGTAGCTAGGACTGTAGGTGCATGTCACTATGTATGGCTAATATTTTCTATTTTTTATAGAGAGAGAGTTTTGCCATGTTGCTGGTCTTGAACTCCTGGGCTTAAGTTAACTGCCTGCCTTGGCCTTCCAAAGTTCTGGGATTATAGGTGTGAGCCACCGTGCCCGGTCAGATTGATACTTGCATTTGTGGACTTAACACATGTAACTAGTGCTGTTCCTTTAATTCTTATGTTTTGGGATATTCTCATTTTTATTTTGTATTCCAGATCAGGAACCTATAAGACAACTGGTTTGCTTTAAGAGACTAAACTTTATTTTGGGGGAGTTGGGAAGAATTGTTTGGAAGTGGTGAAATTTTTGTTTTCCTTTATGTTTAAAGAGGTCAAATAATCCACAAGGTATATGTGGTGATTTGAGAAGCTGCAGGGACACTCCATTGTTGTAGGTATTAGGGGCCTGAGGAAGCCACAACTTTAATTCATCTCTAAATTCTCAGCTTGTAGTGTTAAGTACATAGTAGACTTCCAGTTAGTGTTTGAATGAATGAATTCATGGTAGGCACATTAAAAAAGTATTTGGCATATTTTGGGTAAGTATTTAATTATTTTTCTTCTATTTTTGGGTCATCTTTAGAAATTATGATACATCATAGTTGCTCCATTTTCTTAAAGTTAGGCTGATGTGACTAGCCATTTATATGGTTTGTTTTCTGAGTTCTGCTCTCCTGGAAAATTTTTTTTTTTTTTTTGAGACGGAGTCTCGCTCTGTCGCCCAGGCTGGAGTGCAGTGGCCTGATCTCAGCTCACTGCAAGCTCCGCCTCCCGGGTTCCCGCCATTCTCCTGCCTCAGCCTCCCGAGTAGCTGGGACTACAGGCGCCGCCACCTCGCCCGGCTAATTTTTGTGTTTTTAGTAGAGACGGGGTTTCGCCGTGTTAGCCAGGATGGTCTCGATCTCCTGATCTTGTGATCCGCCCGTCTCGGCCTCCCAAAGTGCTGGGATTACAGGCTTGAGCCACCGCGCCCGGCCTCTCCTGGAAAATTATATGTCTCTGTTTGTCAGACTTTTTATGCGCTTCAGTAAAATTTACTAGTATTCTTTGTATGTTCTGTATATATCATAATTTTATTGTTACATACCTGTTTTATTGATATTTTATCATAAATAGGTTTCTGTCACCCCTGTTTGGAGGAAGGTAATGAGATACAGCTGGTCTGAAAGAAAATTGCTGAATTAGTATGTTTTCTATCTGGCAGGTTTGCTTAATAAAATTTATATTATTAATTGATTTATTATAAATTGATTAATTTATTAATAAAATAGGAGATAATACTAATTATCTCCTATCTTCATAAGAAATGTATTTTAAAAAATTTTTAGAAATGTCTAAAAGTAAGATGATTGATTTACATTGCAGAGTGGGGGGGGTTCTGTATTCTATTCATAGATAGCTAAGTAAAGTATGAAATTCCTAGAAAACAGATATTGTTTTTAGGCGAAGTTAATTATGTAGCTGGTTGAGATTATTTCTACAGTTTCAGGGGCCCTGGGGAGGAATTCCAGTCACTTTCTTATTGTCTTGCTAGCCTGAAAGTCTTTGGATGGGACCACATATCTGTCCTGGTAGTGGTGAAGATAGGGATTTTACTTAATGGTCATGACTGCAGAGGAGACCTTGCCTTTTTCCTCTGGGCAGATAATGTCACTATAAAAAAAGAGGAAATAATATTTGTCCCATGGGTATAAATAATTGCATGTGGTATAAGAAAGGCAAGTTAAGAGAGTTACGTAACTATGAAACTATGAAATGTTTTTTATTATAATTAAAAATACTTGTAAATATATTTATTATAAAAACATAATAAAATGACTAGCACTATTTTGTATACTTAATATGTCCTAAGAGTTCTGTTATTTTTCTGAAATCGCTTATTAGTTTTAATTGTTTTTCAGTTGATACTTTCAGATTCTAGTGGCAATTTGCACAGTAATAGTACTATAATGGTACAAAACCAGCAATGTTTTGATATATATAGTATTTTCATTTTTATAATTTAAGCAGCTTGTGATTATACTTTTGATGTCTTTATTGCCACCAAGTGTATAGTGCTTTTTAATTTCATTCAGCACATATTTATTTTAATATGTGTCAGGCACTTGTTTAGGTGCTGAGGATGCAGCAGTCATGAAACAGATCTTATGTTCTACTCAAAGCTGGGGAATGTTGAACAATAAGTGAGCAATTAGAATCCCCTCTACTTGATATAAACTGTAATCGATACTTAGTTTTATTATATTTTAGTGAGGAAATATATCCTAAGCAATCTCTATGAAAATTATTAAAAGTTTTTTTTGTTGTTGTTGCTATTATTTTTTGTGGCTGAGGGTATGATCTCTTTTGAAAATGAACCTTTGTGTTTGTTTAAAGTAATAGCTCAATATTTAGGTATATACCAGTTAACCATAAAAATTAAATGGCACTTTATATATCCTAATTTCTTATGCATTTGATTTGTCAGTGACTAATTTTTCTTCTGCTTGAATTGTGTTATCTGTCAATTTTTTATTGTTTTTGAACAGTTTTTGCTGTATGTATTTGATGTTATGCTATTTGGTATGTAAAGGCTTTTGACTAAGAGAGTTTCAGTTTGGCTTGTATTACTTATCAATATAAAAAGACCTGTTTGTTCTATTTAATGCTTTTGGCCAGAATCACCCTCTGATACCGAATCTGCCAATTTCAGTATCTTTTTTGTTTAATTTGCCCGATAGTGATTTATACTTTAAAAAAACTTGGCATGTACGTTTGTTTTAGGTATGACTCTTAGGAGCAGTGTATATTAGGTTGAACCACGTGAAATTGCCATTTAAAAATTTTATTCTTTAATTGACTTATAATTGTACATATTTATGGGGTATGTAGTGATATATGATACATATAATGTATAATGATCAGATCAGGTAATTAGCATATCCATCATCTCAAACGTTTATCCATTTCTGTAGGTCAGAAAATTTCATATACTGGCAATTTCATATCGTTCAACCTATGGATAGTCATCATTTTTTTCTAGTCATCATTTTGACTACATGTGAGAATCTTTTAATAGGCAGTATAGATATCAGTAATAATTAGCATTTATTGAGTACTTATGCGTGCTGTTCTAAGCACTTATGGTAACTCATTTTATGTTAACAACAATCCTGTGAGATAGGAATATTTATCTTCCATCTGAAAAAAATTAAGGCATAGAGAGATCAAGTTACGTGTTCAGGGTCATTAAACTGATCCATGTAGAAGCCATGATTCAAAACCAGGCATTCTTAGTGCCCAGCTTGGGGTCAACACTGACCTGTTTGGCTTTGGTACCTCTTTACTTGGATTTGTACTAAGCACTCAGTCAGTAGTAACCATTCTCTTCTCCCTTGTGGTAATTAATGGTGGTGGTGGTAGAGAGTCTACAGGATTAGGCTTCAGTTAATTCTTTTCTTTTCTTTTCTTTTTTGGAGATGGAGTCTCACCCTGTCGCCCAGGCTAGAGTGCAATGGCACGATCTCAGGTCACTGAAACCTCCGCCTCCTGGGTTCAAGCGATTCTCCTGCCCCAGCCTCCCAAGTAGCTGGGATTACAGGTGTGAGCCACCACACCTGGCTAATTTTTTGTATCTTTAGTAGAGACGGGGTTTCACCATGTTGGCCATGCTGGTCTCAAACTCCTGACCTCATGATCTGCCCACCTTGGCCTCCCCAAGTGCTGGGATTACAGGCATGAGCCACTGCGCCCAGCCGGCTTAAGTTAATTCTAAAATCTGGGACTGTCAGTAGGATTTTAAATCTTAGGGACCAGTTCTGAGAAAGTGACCTGTTGGCTCTGTATTGCCCCCAGGAAAAGTGTTAAGATTGTTATCAGTTACCTGACACCTGATGGGCCAGCATGCCTTAGCCGCAATCTCTTGAATAGTCAGGAATGTCTAAAAAGTTGTAAGAAGAAAAAGCAACAGGAAGAGACAGACAACAGATAGGTGGTTGCCAGGAGCCGGGGTAAGGGGGGAATGGGTAGTGACTGATGGTGGGCACAGGGTTTGCTTTGAAATTAGATTGACACAAATTACTGTTTTCCAGTGTATAAAATCAGGTTTTTCAGGAAGTCTTTACATTGAATCACTAGTGATTTCACCCTAGTATGATGTAATTGATTTTATTGTTCACTCTTAGTTCTTTAGAGACTAATTTCCCCCTCCTTGAGTGTTTGTTTTCAAATTTTGGCTCTTTCTTGGTAACCTGGAATATATATTTGGATAATTATTTTCAGAAAGAGTATATAATATGAGTGATCTCTTTTCTGAGTTCTTGTCCAGTTGAGAAAGACTTGATTATGTACCTGTGCAGGTATGGGATTCTCAGATTTTGATCTTTATGTTTCTCCCTGGGAAAGTTTAAGGGTTGTTATGATCTGGCTTTTAGTTTTCCAGAGGAAAGGGCTAAGTCTGAGATTAACTTGATTCCCCTTGGCCCTTCCTCTCCATTTCTCCTTTTTTCCTCTTTGTAGGTAATCTTTTTTGATTTCTTGTTTTTTGGTAGGATTAAAACATGTTTTTACTAGGCTATATTTAGATATTGGCATGTTTTAATTAATTTTTCCCTATATACTCAAACTCTGTACATGTCTGATTCAGATTTTTCTTCAGTTTAGAAAAAATTCCTTCTAGTATTGTTTTTGAGTGTGTAATATGTTTAAGACCACAGACTGAGGAGCCAGACTGCTTGATTTCCAATTCCTGTTATACTAGTGACTTTGGGTAGGGTTCTTAAGTTTTCTTTCTTTTTTTTTTCTTTTGAGACAGTCCCGCTCTATCGTACAGGCTGGAGTGCAGTGGCGTCATCTCGGCTCACTGCAGCCTCCGCCTCCTGGGATCGAGTGATTCTCCTGCCTCAGTCTCCTGAGTAGCTGGGATTACAGGTGCACACCACCATGCCTGGCTAATTTTTTTGTATTTTTAGTAGAGACGAGGTTTCACCGTGTTAGCCAGGATGATCTTGATCTCCTGACCTCGTGATCCGCCTGCCTCGGCCTCCTGAAGTGCTGGAATTACAGGCGTGAGCCACTGCACCTGGCCTGTAGTTCTTTTTATTTTCTGATTGTGGAATTATTTTATTTAGATTGCCTCTTTTGGATATGATCTCCGTGTTTTTCTTTCCTCAGCATTTATATTTCTTAATCCTTTTATTCTTTCTGGGAAAATTTTTTGAGTTTTTAATCTTTTTTCTTTTTTCTTTTTTTTTCTGTTTACTGAAATACCTAATCTGCTGGCCAGTTCTGCTGTTATTGTCATATTATTTTTTTATCTGCAGTTTCTCCAAATCTTAGGTTGTTCCCCGTCATAACTTCCTGCTCTAGTTTCTTATTTGTAATCTTCTCCTGGATTGTCCTGAGAACATCAGTTGGAAATTTTATAAACATGTTTTCCTGTATCTCATAGTAAATCTGTTTCTGAAGAAATTTGCATTCATTGTTTAGGCTAGTATCCATAATTTGAATTAATGGTATTTTTTTGGACATCAATTTTGTCTTCTGCTCATTTTTATAGTGGAAGGTCTCTGCTAGCTTGGTATTAGTCTTAGCATAAGGTAGAATTTGAGATGTTTTATAAGAAAGATAGATGTAGATCATATTAAATTTTTGATTTAAGAAAAATGAAAGGTGGCAATATTTCTTGAAGCCCCAGGAATGACTGATCTGGGATTCATAGTATCATAAAAGAGAACGATAAGTGATAAACATTAATATTTATTTAGCTTTTTAAAATGTTTCAGGCACTGTGCCCGGTGCTTTACATATGAATTATATCCTTTACTCTTTCTCAACAACTCTATGGTAGATACTATTTTTCCTGTAAACTTAACGAAGTTGAAGTTTAGAGATTTACTCACTTAAGGTCAGGATTAAACCCAGGTGTGTCTGACTCAGGCCGTTGACTGTCAAATAGTTAGGTTTTAATGGCCTCTCGTCAGTATCCCAAAGGGCTTGAACCCTTGTAAGTAGGTTCAGTTCCAAAATGATACACTGCCCAATCTTAATCATGATGGTCAGTAGAAGATGTGTTTAGATCCCTCTTGTTGAAAGGAGCCCCCGAGTTTCCATGTAATACACTTGGAAAACCACAGAATTTGTTTCCTTAATTTTGCTCATTCACAACCACTCTGTCACACTGCTTGATTCTTCTCTGTTTCTTAAGCGTTGCACAATACATCTGATCTCTTGTTTTTAAAAAGTCTCTTCTGCCTGGCCAACATGATGAAACCCTGTGTCTACTAAAAATACAAAAGTTAGCCGGGCGTGGTTGCGGGCGCCTGTAATCTCAGCCACTCAGGAGGCTGAGGTAGGAGAATTGCTTGAACCCGAGAGGTGGAGGTTGCAGTGAGCTAAGATAGCGCCATTGCACTCCAGCCTGGGTAATGAGAGCGAAACTTCATCTCAATTAAAAAAAAAAAAATCTGTTATGGTCTGTGTTATGTAGATATTTTTGGAGTTCTGGGCATGTAGCTGACACCTTTTCATGAAGTGCAGAAAAACCCATTTTATATGAATGTGTTTTCAGAGTCAACCATAGTTCCTATTACAGAAGATAGACCCATTAATTATTGGTTGTGTGAATGTTGTATAAATTAAATTAGATAAGGAGATTACATATCATACTCCTCTAAAATGGGCATATTTAAAGTAGTTGGGTATATATATCATGATCAACTGGAAATCTTTTTCAAAATACAGATGTTTATTATGACTTAGAAACACTCTTCCAAGTTGATTATATTTAGAGACTGTAAAAGTAATTGAATAGTTTTTGGTCAATAATTGCTACTTTTCTTGATTTTTTAAATATTCATGCTGTAATGATCAAAATGTCCAAATTCATAGCGTATATGGTTTAGATCTAGTTTATAATATACAGAGAAAGGCTGTTAGTAGTTTCTTGAGTTAATAAATACATTATTGTCTAGTTCATTTCGGAGTTATTTACTGTACTAAACCAGCCTTACAATGAATTTGCAGATTTGTGATATTACTCTCGGCTTTCAGAGAGAGAAGGACGCACAGTAAATAATCCCTAAATTCAGGGAGTTGACCTAATGGGAGTAAGTTGAGAATAGTTGAATTTTTAAGCTCTTTGGATTCTGGGTTAGTATTTTGATTTATTTGATTTAAGATGATTATTGAGGTTACATGAAAATAAGTCTTTCCAAAATGAAAATATTTTTAGTAATCAAATGAGGATTTTCTGATCAGCAATAGGGTGCATTGGAAATGAGATTTTCTGATCCACAGCAGCATGGATTGCACTGTACTGGGGAACTGATGTAAAGTAATACTTAAAAGTTTATATTACTGGCCAGGCACCTTGGTCATCAAGAGTGAGTGAGTCCAATAACTAGTAGGTGTCTTGGCTTGTGAGGTGCCCCCTCCAGCATTAATGGGAAAAGAGATGAGGGCCAGGGCCAGGCACAGTGGCTCACTCCTGTAGTCCCAGCACTTTGGGAGACCAAGGCAGGTGGATCACCTGAGGTGGGGAGTTCGAGACCAGCCTGACCAACATGGAGAAACCTTGTCTCTACTAAAAATACAAAATTAGCTGGGCGTGGTGGCGCATACCTGTAATCCCAGCTACTTGGGAGGCTGAGGCAGGAGAGTTGCTGGAACCTGGGAGGTGGAGGTTGCAGTGAGCCAATATTGCGCCATTGCACTCCAGCCTGTGCAACAAAAGCAAAACTCCGTCTCAAAAAAAGAAAAAGTTCTTACTACTGAGGAAAATTAAATTCAGTGCCTTCAATATAAACACTTAAAATTATGGAATATGAAAATTATGGACATATCAGACCTGAATTTTATGTTATTTTACCCACTTGACCGGTAGGGTCTTGAGTCATATATTTTAGTGGAGGCAGTTTTATTCGTGTATTTTTTTTTTTTATTTTTTAAGACAGGCTCATGCTCTGTTGCTCAGGCTGAAGTGCAGTGGTGCGGTCTCGACTCACTGCAACCTCTGCCTGCTGGATTCAAGCAATTCTCCTGCCTGAGCCTCCCGAGCAGCTAGGATTACAGGTGTACACTACCACACTTGGCTAATTTCTGTATTTTTAGTACAGACGGGATTTCACTGTGTTGGCCAGGCTGGTCTCAAACTCCTGACCGCAAGTTATCCGCCCACTTTGGCCCTCCAAAGTGCTGGGATTACAGGTGTGAGCTACCACACCCGGCCCATACATTGTTTTTCAATTCTAAAACATTCTGTTTTAAAAGATCAGTTGTTTTGTTCATTATTTCCTTAATAGTGTATTCTTTCATGATTATGAGAGCCAATTCAGTATCTCTAATGGTCTTTTGAAAATCTTAAATACGACAAATTTTATTCTGGGTTTCCATGACTCAAAAATCAGTGTTGATGGTTCTTGTCTCCCCTCCCTCATAATGTGGTTTGGCACAATGCTTCAGGGAAATAACAGTGAGGGTGATTGAGGGAAAATTGAAAAATCCATGAAGGAAGTAATAGCTATTCTTAGAATTATTGGCTCTGAAAAAATACTTTATTAGGTTCTCTTTAGTCATGATTACTCATAGGAAACAAATATGAGGTTTATAGTTTTAAATCCAGGTATTTCTTTAAAGAGAAAATAAATGTTAAAGAAGTAATATTCATTGTTTTCATTAAGATTTGAGATTTTTGTAACAAGTTAGAGTAAAAGGGAAGTAAAAATCAAATAAGCTAAAATAAGTACCTGAGATGTCTTTTTTTCCCATGTTAGACAGATAATGTACCAACGCTGTAGCAAGGTTTGAGGGAGGCACATCTCATATGTGTGTGGAAACCCAGTTATCACGCTTACGAACTACAAAAGGATCTATATAAGTTCTTGTGTAGGTGTTAGCTAACAATCTGGTGTTCCTAAAATGTGAAACGCATATATCTTACTCTTTGGCAAATTAGCAAAGTAAGCTGGCGTAACAGCTTCTATTCCTGACAGGAAAATTTTATACCTTTTTGTACTTGATTATTCCATTAGATTATTATCTACAGTTACCTGAATGTGAATTAAAAATTAAAAAGAAATCTATATATGAGGTAGATGGATGGCTCCCAGAAAACATGTATGTACAGATGTTTTTGCCATAAACCTATAGAATAATCATATTTTACTAGAGTAGATTTAATCACTTGGGGACATTGTTGAAACTGCTTCCAGAGGTGGCACAAGTTATATTTTGAAGGTTACAAATTTTGTTATATTTAGTTTATGCCACTTTAATACTTCTAAGGTTTAAATTTTCTGTGCTTTTTTGTTTACTTGACATTTCTGGGATTGAGATCGTGTTTGTTTCCTGCTATATTTGTTTTGTAGTCACGTTGAACCTTGTTTTTCTAATAATTATGCTGCAATATTATTTGATACATAAAATTTTAGCTATGTTCTCTTGTCCCTGTTGATATTTTGCATTTATATAAATAACCTTTATAGGATAAAGTACAGTGTCTTTTATCTTGAAAAAAGATGAAAAACTTTTCCAGTGTGTCCCCATTTGGTTCCAGTTATCCACATTTGAAGTCACTGTGGCTTCGTCTGTTTAAACAAGTTTCTTTTCTTGTCCCTGCAGTAGCAACCACCAGGGCCATCGTTTTACATGTCAATTTCTTTCATTCAGAAAGAGGTGCTCACTTTGGTCATTAATTTTTGTTTTCGTCTGCTCCTCTCATTATGGTAGTTTATAGAAATTATTTTTTAATTTTAGTTTTATTTTTTCTTTTTTTGTAGAGACAGTCTCACTCTGTTGCTCAGGCTGGTCTTGAACTCTTAGCCTCAAGCAGTATTCCTGCCGCAGGCTCCCAAAGTGTTGAAATTACAGGTGTGAGACACCACACCCAGCGTAGAGATGGCTTTTTTTTTTTTTTTTTTTTTTGACGATCTCCTGCCTCAGCCTCCCGAGTAGCTGGGATTACAGGCACCCACCACCACACCCGGCTAATTTTTGTTTGTTTTAGTCGAGATGGAGTTTCACCATGTTGGCTAGGCTAGTCTTGAACTCCTGAGCCCAGGTAATCCGCTGACCTTGACCTCCCAAGGGGCTGGGATTACAGGCGTGAGCCACCGCACCTGGCCTAGAAACTATTCTTTAGCTGTGATATGTACTTTATTCTATCATCATTTATTTTATTTAGATACCACACACTGTGCTAGATTCTAAAGGGAATGTATGCTTGTATTTTTCTTTTTTTTGTTAAGCTAACTTTTTCTCATGCTTTTATTACTTGGTTTTTTTTTTTTTTTTTTTTTTTTTTCGAGACAGAGTTTCACTCTTGTCACCCAGGCTGGAGTGTGATGGTGCAATCTCTGCTTACTGCAACCTCTGCCTCTTGGGTTCAAGCAGTTCTCCCACCTCAGCCTCCTGAGTAGCTGAGATTACAGGCGCCTGCCACCATGCCTGGCTAATTTTTGTATTTTTAGGAGAGACGGGATTTCACCATGTTGGCCAGGCTAGTCTCGAACTCTTGACCTCAAGTGATCCTCCCGCCTCAGTGTCCCAAAGTAATGGGATTACAGACGGGAACCACCGTGTCCGGCCTTACTTGGCTTTTTTATTCTTTTTATTTTGGCAAATTTGAAGCATATACAAAACCAGGGAGACTAATATAAATATTCCTGTCACCTTTTGCCAACTTTAGCAATTACCAAATAAGGAGCAATCTTATTTCCTCTATGCCTCTATGCCTCCCAGTTCTACCTTAGATTATATGAAGCAAATCCCAGACAGTCACATCATTTAATATGTAAATATTTCAGTATGTACTGCTGCAAGGACACCTTCATAACCATATCACCATCCTCACACTCTTAAAAATGTCAGCAGTAATTTCTTAAAATCATTATCTAGTCTGTGTTCTTTGTTTTTCTTGCATAGATGGGAAATTTGGAGAGGAAATCTCAACATTTTAATTTACTCTTCCTTCTTTTAAAAATTATCTTTTAGTGTCTCGTATCATAAACCTTCAGAAGTTCAAGTGTGTACTGGTGAGTTACTCAGTTGAAAGAAACCCATCAGTGTACTTATAGTGTTCCCTCAATGGCACAGTCCTGATCGGACTGTGGAGTACTGGGTGGCTCCTGGAGTTTCAGAAACTTTTAATTTACTCATCTTGGAATTTATCTGTGCAGCAAATATTCAACTGTCTGCTCTATGCCAGGTGTACTTCTAGGTGCTTGGGTTACATCAATGAATAAAACAAAAATCTTTGCATTTGACAATGTTGTATTCTAGTGACAGACAGTAAACAGTTAATATACTACAAAAATAAATTATATGTTAGTAAGTAAGTGCTCTGGCAAGCAAGAGTAAGTAGAACAGAATAAAGGGGGAAATTGGAATTTGGTGGTGGTGGGAAGCAGTATTAAATAAGGTGAGCATGATAGGTCTCTCAAGAGGATGCGATTTGAGCAAAGGTATGAATAGGAAACTAAGGATGGTAGTCAGGCAGTTATCTGGGAGAAGTGTGGGTTGTGATGGAACAGCCAGAGCAAGTACGCCAGGGTTGTTTGAGGGAAAGCAAGGAGATCCTTTAAATGGAGTTGAGTAAACAAGGGGGATAATTGTAGAAGATAGGTTACAGAGGTGAGGTAAAGTGGAGTCAGGAGAGTAGTGAGGTGGGGTAGTTTGTAGTACCAGGTGTGTAATGCTTTTGAAGGTCATTTGGCTTTCATTCTGAGTGAAATGGGAGAGTCATTGGATGGTTTTGATCAGAGCAATGACAGGAACTAAATTAAAAAGATCACTCTGACTACTTTTTGGAAAATAGGCCATAGGAGAGCAAGTAAAGAAACAAGAAGGCTGGTTAAGGATGCTTTTAAAATAATCCAAGTAAGAGACAGTGACTGGGACTGGGTAGTGGCAGTGGAGATGGTGAGAAATAGATGATTTCTGGATATAATTTGAAGGTAGAGCCAAAGGAATTTGCTGACTATAGATATAAAGGGTGTATGTGTGTGTTTAAGGAAGGACAGAAAGAGAGGAGTAGCATGACTTAAGTTTTTTGGCCAGAGTAGCTGCAGGGAGGGAATTGCCATAAATTGAGATGAGAAAGCCTGCAGGAGGTTGGTGTCAGGTTAGGGGTAGGTTGGAGGTAGAAAGAAAGGTTAGATTTTTGAGTGTGTTGAGTTTGAAATGTCTTTTAGATGTCTAATTTGAGAAGACTGCCTTATAACTATGTCTGTTAAATAATACATTTTCGACACCACCACCATCACCAACAAACTCTTGTTAAAAAAAATGAATTAACTGGATTCTGTGTGAACAGCAGTAGAGACCCCATGGCTGTAATATTTCAGTTTCTGCCCTCAGTAAGGCAGCAGGTCTCTTGTGGCTTGACCCAGGATTTAAAGGCATGACAGATGTCAAGATGGACATCAGGATGCAGATTTAGCAGCATGAGTGTTGAAGATTGGATAGATGATGGTATTTTATAATGCCTTTCCTGTTTAAAACATCTGAAAGCATTGAAAAATATCCGTTAGGTGGACTATTCAATAGAAATGGTTATGAGGCTAGTTGATTTTGTTGAAAGCATGAATAATTTTCATTTCCAATTATGTAAAATACCTTTGGGTTTTGTTTGCCTTGTGAGAATGAAAAATTGTAAAACCAAGTAGAACAATTCAGTACTAGAACAATTTTTCACTTTATTTTCCAAAGTTACAGTGACTCAGTTTTTGTATTAATAGTTTCAACTCAACAGGAACTGCTCTCTCTTGCTTTTCTAAACACATGGCATTATATTATTTCATAGAAAATACTTAAGAAATTTTAGGCATGTCTTAGTATTTCCTAAATATTAGCTTCTTCAGACCATTCTTCTGTGTGTTTATATTTTTTGTTTGTCCTAATTGGTCATTGATTATTTTGTCCAAGCCAATTGTGACTTTTGCATCAGAGGTTGAAAATCCTTTTTTAAGGGTTTGAAAACTTTTCCCCTGACATTTCATAAGTTTCCTCATAAGTATCCTGCTGAATCATTTTACTGACAATATTAGGAAGTAGTCTCAAATGTAAACTCGTCTTTGTTATAAATTGTTATCAAATCAAAGGAAAATGCCTTTTCTTGAAATCTAGTTAATTTGAGAGGTTTTTATGAATTCTAATTCTTACATGGATCTCTTTTTTCAAATTTTTACTAATTCTGTAAAACTAGGCAGATATAAGTGCATACACATAAAAACATGCACACAGATAAACACTATATGCCAAGAAGCCTTTGAGTACTGTGCATTTCAAATTCTTCTTCTAATAGCTTAGAAGGTATTAAGTCAGGCATATCTCAGAAATCCTCAGTGTTCTAGTAAACCCAGAAGGCTCTGTGCTTCAAACACAGAAATTGGATCCTTGCTTTTAGGCTTTAATGGGAAAGGAAAAATAGATAATTAAAAAAATAATTTGAGTTCTCTTCCTTAGTTGTGTTGGTATTATATCTTTGTGGGCAGTGACTGAGGCTCCCCTGACTGCTGATCTTATTTGGATCCGTTAGTTGAAGAGAATAACAGGGAAATTTCTTAGTGTTTTTCTTAGCTTCAGAAACCATGCTCGCTTGCCAAGTTAATGAATTCTTACTTTCTACCTTGAATCTTTCTGTGCCAGACCCAACAAATTAGGTAATGGCTTTTCTGTTAACTTAATGCCAGTTATGTAGGATATGCACAGTAAACATTAATTCACTTTCTTTCCTTCTTATTTCTGCTTGCTGTTGTACTTTGGTATACTTTTACACAGTGCATTATGTGATGGCAGAAGAGATAGTCAACTGGAATGTTGACTATCCAGTTGAATGTTTAAGGCTAGTCTTGAACTCCTAGGCTTAAGTCATCCTCTCACCTCGGCCTCCCAAAGTATTGGGATTACAAGTGTGAGTCACCATACCTGACCTCAGCGTCTTTATCCATATTACATTTCTTCATATATAGATATATTCTGAAAATAAATAATTGATGTGTAGAATTTTTAGAGCTCAAAGATCTTGGATATAAACTAGCCCAACTCCTTATTTTTCTGTTAAAGAAAGTGTGTTCGTAGAGATGAGATGCGTTTTCCATGGACACATTGGGCTGGAAAGAAATGAAGTTTTTTTAAAAAAACTTTTAGGTTCAGGGGTACATGTGCAGGATTATTATATAGGTAGACTCATGTCACAGGGGTTTGTTGTACAGATTATTTCTTCACACAGGTACTAAGCCTAGTACCCAATGGTTATTCTTCCTGCTCCTCTTCCTCTTCCCACCCTCCACCCTCAAGTAGGCCCTAGTGCCTGTTGTTCCCCTCTTTGTGTCCGTGAGTTCTCATCATTTAGCTTTCTCTTATAAGTGAGAACATGTGGTATTTGGTTTTCTGTTTCTGTGTTAGTTTGTTAAGGATAATGACCTCCAGCTCCATTCATGTTCTGGAAAGACATGACCTCATTCTTTTTTGTGGCTGCATAGTATGCCATGGTGTATATGTATCACATTTTCTTTATTCAGTCTGTCATTGATGGGCATTTAGGTTGATTCCATGTCTTTGCTGATATGAATAGTGTTGCAGTGAACATTCACATGCATTTGTCTTTATGGTAGAATGATTTATATTCCTCTGAGTATATATCCAGTAATAAGATTGCTGGGTTGAGTGGTAGTTCTGTTTTTAGCTCTTGAGGAATCTCTCCACACTGCTTTTTGCAATGGTTGAACTAATTTACACTTCCACCAGCAGTATATAAGTGTTTTCTCTGCAACCTTGCCAGTATCTGTTACTCTTTGGCTTTTTAATAATAGCTTTCTGACTGGTATGAGATAGTATCTCGTGGTTTTGATTTGTATTTCTCTATCAGTAATATTGAGCTTTTTTTCATGTGGTTGTTGGCCGTGGGTATGTCTTCTTTTGAAAACTGTTCATGTCCTTTGCCCACTTTGTAATGGTTTTTTTTTTTTTTCTCTTGTAAATTTGTTAAAGTTCCTTATAGATGCTGGACAGTAGCCTTTGTCGGATGCATACTTTGAAAATATTTTCTCCCACTCTGTAGTTTATTGACAGTTTCTTTTGTTGTGCAGAAGCTCATGAATTTAGTTAGATCCCACTTGTCCTTTTTTTGCTTTATTGTGATTGCTTTGATGTCTTTGTCATGAAATCTTTGCTTGTTCCAGGATAGTATTTTTTATGTTGTCTTACAGGATTTTTATAATTTTGGGTTTTACATTTAAATCTTTAATCCATCTTGAGTTAATTTTTGTATATGATGTAAGGAAATGGCCCACCTTCTGTGTGCTGCATATGGCTAGCCAGTTATCCTATCACCATTTATTGAATAGGGAGTCTTTTCCCCATTGCTTGTTTTTGTCAGCTTTGTCAAAGATCAGATGGTCATAGGTGTGTGGCCTTATTTCTGGGCTCTCTATTTTGTTCCATTGTTCTATGTGCCTGTTTTTGTACCAGTACCATGCTGTTTTGGTTACTGTAGCCCTGTAGTATAGTTTGAAGTTGGGTAACGTGGTGCCTCCAGCTTTGTTATTTTTGCTTAGCATTTCTCTGGCTGTTCAGGTTCTTTTTTTGGTTCCATGTGAATTTTAAAATAGGTTTTTCCTAGTTCTGTGAAGAATGTTGTTTGTTGTTTGATAGGAATAGCATTGAATTTGTAAATTGCTTTAGGCAGTATGGCCATTTTAATGACATTCTATCCATGAGCATGGATGTTTTTCCATTTATTTGTGTTGTTTCTGATTTCCTTGAGCAGTGTTTTGTAATTCTCAGTGTAGAGATGTTCTACCTCCTGGTTAGCTGTATTCTTAGGTATTTTGTTTTTTTGTGGCAATTTGGAATGGGATTGCCTTTCTGATTTGGCTCTTGTCTTAGCTGTTGTTGGTGTATAGGAATGCTAGTGATTTTTGTACATTGATTTTTTTTTTTTTTTTAAGACAGAATATTTATCCGTTGCCCAGACAGGAGTGCAGTGGCATGATCTCGGCTCACTGCAACCTCCACTTCCCAGGTTCAAGTGGTTCTTGTGTGTCAGCTTTCTGAATAGCTGGGATTTCAGGCGTGTGCCACCATGCCCAGCTAATTTTTATACTTTTAGTAGAGACAGGATTTCACTATGTTGGCCAGGCTAGTCTCAAACTCCTGACCTCAAGTGATATGCCCACCTCGGCCTCCCAAAGTGCTGGGATTGTAGGCGGGAGCCACTGCGCCTGGCCTGTACATTGATTTTGTATCCTGAAACTTTGCTGAAGTTGTTTGTCAGCTGAAGGAGCTTTTGGGCTGAGACTGGGGCTTTCTAGATACAGAATCATGTTGTCTGCAAACAGAGATAGTTTGACTTCTACTCTTTCTGTTTGAATGCTCTTTATTTCTTTCTCTTGCCTAATTGCTCCGGCTAGGACTTCCAATACTATTTTTAATAGGAGTGGTGAGAGGGGGCATCCTTGTTTTGTGCTGGTTTTTACAGGGAATGCTTCTAGCTTTTGACCATTTAGTATAATGTTGGCTGTGGATTTGTCATAGATGGCTTATCATTTTGAGGTATATTCCTTCAGTACATAGTTTATTGAGAGTTTTTTTAACATGAAGGGGTGTTGAATTTTACCAGTGGCCTTGATATGGTTTAGCTCTGTGTCCCCAACCACATCTCATATTGAATTGTAATCCCCAGTGTTGGCGGAGGGACCTGGTGGAAGGTGATTGGATCATGGGGGCGGATGTCTCCCTTGCTGTTCTCATGATACGGAGTAAGTTCTCACAAGATGTGGTTGTTCTCACGAGATCTGGAGTGTAGCACTTCCCCCTTCACACTCTCTCTCTTTCCTGCTCCTCCATAGTAAGATGTGCTTGCTTCCCCTTCACCTTCTGCCATGATTGTAAGTTTTCTGAGGCCTCCCAGCCAGGCTTTCTGTACAGCCTGTGGAGCTGTGAGTCAGTGAAACCTCCTTTCTTCATAAATTACCCAGTCTTAGGTAGCTCTTTCTAGCAATGTGAGAATGTACTAATAAAGGCCTTTTCTGCATCTGTTGAGATAATCACGTGGTTTTTGTGTTTAGTTCTGTTTATGTGATGAGTCACATTTATTGATTTGTGTATGTTCAATCAACTTTGCATCCTGGGGATGAAGCCTGCTTGATTGTGGTGGATTAGCTTTTTGATGTATTGCTGGATTTGGTTTGCAAGTATTTTGTTGAGAATTTTTGCATTGATGTTCATCTAGGATATGGGCCTGCAGTTTTCTTTTATTGTTGTGTCTGTCAGGATGATGCTGGGCTCATAGAATGAGTTGGGGAGGAATCCCTCTTCCTCAGTTTTTTGGAATAGTTTTTGTAGGAATGGTACCAGCTCTTCTCTGTAGATCTGGTAGAATTCAGCTGTGAATCCATCAGGTCCTGGGATTCTTTTGGTTGGTAGGCATTTTATTACTGATTCAATTTTGGAGCTTGTTATTGGTCTCTCTGGGGAATCAATCTCTTCCTGGTTCAGTCTTGGGAGGACATATGTGTCTAGGAATTTATCTGTCTCTTGTAGGTTTTCTAGTTTGTGTGCATAGAGGTGTTTGTAGTAGTTTCTGATGGTTATTTTTTATTTCTGTGGGGTCAGTGGTAACATTTCCTTTGTTATTTCTAATTAGGTTCTCTTCTTCTTTATTAGTCTAGCTAGTGGCCTATCTATCTACTAATTTTTTTCAAAAAACCAACTCCTGGATTCATTGGTCTTTTAATTGTTTTTTCTTGTCTCCATTTACTTCAGTTCAGCTCTGATTTTGAATACTTCTTGTCTTCTGGTAGCTTTGGGGTTGATTTCTTCTTGCTTCTCTAATTCTGGAAACCCAATTCAAATTAATTTATGCAAAAATAATTTGTTGAAAGGAATATTTTATGGAAATAAAAGAATGGCAGATTTATTAAGACTGAGGATGGGGACAGTTGGAGCTAGGCCTCAGGAATGACTCAGAGGGACATGACTTGGTTAAGACTCTTTTTCTTGTCTCCGTCTAGGGTTTACTTTTCTCTCTCACTGCATATTGTCATTCTTCATTGAGGAAAAACATGGCTGGTCACTAGTCCAAAAATCTTAGAAATTGGATTAATTGATCCAGCTTTGATTCATTTATTTGGCTGTGGGTTGATATTTTTATAAAAGCTATGTAGTTTAAGTAGAGAGAGGGCTTATTCGCAGAATAAGATGTTTGAGAATTACTGTTGGGTGGATAAAAATAGGTATCCATTAAAGTAATGTGAATTAATAAAGTTTTTTTGTGCTGTTTTCAGGGCTAGAGACATACTTGTGTACATGCATACATATTGGTTTGGTTCTTGCTTGGGAACTAGAGTAGTGGATAGACTGTTTAGTAAACAAAAGTCGTGGTAGTTTTTTCCTGGATTGGCTCAGTTTTTCAAAGCACAGAAGAATTTTGGTTGGCAAATGTTGTGCTATAAAGTATTTGTCCATTTTCTTAGTGTAAGTTAAGAATAGTTCCCTTTCTATTTTTGTAATGGATCTCCTACAGTCATTCTAATTCTTATGCCTAATAGTCTTTGCAGCCTATCCAATTTTGACTCACCCTTGTATTTTTAGGTTTCTATTTTAGCTCAGGAGCCACTTGAAAATGAGTAGGCACAAACACGTGATCTGAAAGCAAGAAGGAGGCTAACCACATTTGGCACTGAAGGAAATTAGATCACGTGCACTGTGATTGCATAGTGTCGAATATGTTCAGTTATTTTGGGAAGAAAATAGCTTTCAGTTAGACATTGCTGAATATTGTTGTACTATTTCTTGAATATGTGAAAATTGTAGTTTTAGGCGTCCAAGTGAGGTGTTAATTTAGATGTCATTATTTCTCGTTTAGCAAAAATGATGTGGCATCAAAGTAAGAATTATAAGCTATTTCACTTGGTAGAATTTTTGTAGTTGTGGGGGAGAAGTGTGTCTTTAAGTGATTTAATTTAATCTAAATATTTATTGAGCTCCTTTGACTTTAGAAGGGGATGGACAAAAGAAACCAAACACACATACGTACCAGATTTTCTATAATGCTGATAAGCTTCTGTTCCTTATTTCCATATATCTTTAAAATGCCCTGAAAATGAAAATATTTATGCTTATATTTCCATTATTTTTTGTGTCTGAAGAAACGTAAAAATCTTTTGTCAGATTTTATATTCTGATTTTTAGATTGCAACAGGACAATCTTTTAACTAAGTGCATTTTAAAGCAGTTTTGTGTTTGTACAGTGTTCTGTAGTACATGCTGCATTGAAATGGATGTATTAATCTGAAATTCACTAAAACAGTGAGCTTCATATTATTTAAAAGACCTCTGAGAATATTCCAGCTGTTATTTCTTTTGATTTGAAATAATAGCAGTTTGCCATACATAAAGACACAGTTAACATTTTGTTATGGCACACTTCTGCTTAATAGTAGACTTAGTAAATTATATTTTGAAAGGACGTTTTGGAATGTAGTCAGGAACTAACTGGATTCTTCTAGAAATCACATAGCGTGAGAATCTTGAGTCAAGTCAGTACTTGACTTTAGAACTCATGCAATCCAACTTTCTACCTGATGCTGAAGTCCATCTTGCTATCCCAAATAATTCATTTGGTTATTAAAAAAGTATTTATTGAGCCCATAGTGTGTGTAGACACTGTCCTGGGGATGTGTTGGCTAAAATAAAAATAGACTTGATCCCTGCCCATGTGCAGATGGGTCTTTTTTAGAAGGCTATTAATTATTGTTGATTCAATTTCTTTCAAAATATAGGGGTATTCAAGTTATCTGTGTTTCCTGGTGTGAATTTTGGTACTTTGTGTCTTTTAAGGAACGTGTCTCCTTCATCTCAGTGGCCAAATTTGTGGACAAAGAGTCTAACTTGTAGTTGAGTGTTCAGTGCTCAATCAGTCTCAGCAAGTTATTTTTTGAATCAAAGTACTTAAGTTGGGAAGAATTGACAATTTAACAACCTTGAATTTTCTAATCCATGAACACTGAATATCTCTACATTTATTAGATCTGCTTTAATTTCCTTCCTCAGTGTTTTTTAGATTTCTCCTTACAGACCCTATACATATTTTGTTAGATTTATACCTAAGTATTTCATTTTTTCCCTTGCTCTTGTAAATGATACTGCTTTTCTAACTTTCAAATTCCTGTTGTCCATTGTATGTAGGGAGAATAGTGACTTTTGTATATTTACCTTGTATCCTCCAACCTTACTATACTTGCTTATTAGTTCTGATGGTTTCTTTTTTTCTCTTTTTGAATCTTTAGAGGTTTTCCACATTGACAATCATGTAATCTGTAAATAAAGACAGTTTGATTTCTTTCTCTCCAATCTGTATACGTTTTATTTCTTCCAATCTTAGGGTGAAAGTGTCTGGTTCATGATTATTAAGTGTGATGTTTTGTAAATTTCTTTATCAGAGGAAATTCCCCTCAATTGCTAGTTTACTGAGAGGTTTTTTTTCTTTTTTTTTTAAATTATGAATGGATGTTGGATTTTGTCAAATGCATTTCATTTGACAAGATTATGATTTTTCTTTAGCCTATTGATATGTATGATGACATTGATTGGTTTCTGAATGTTGAGCCAGTCTTTTGTACCTGGTATATAATTCTTTTAATACATTGTTGGATATGGTTTTCTAATATTTTGTTAAGAATTTTTGTGTTACTGTCATTATAGATATTGATGGATAGTTTTTTTTTTTTTCTTGTAATCTGGTTTTGGTATTAGAGCAATGCTGGTCTCACAAAATGAGTTAGAAAGTGTTACCTCTGCTTCTATATTCTGGAGGATATTGTGGAAAATTGATGTTATTTCTTCTTTAAATGTTTGGTGGAGTTTACCAGTGAAGTCATCTTTGGTGTTTCCTTTAAAAATATAGGGCTATTCAGTTTATCAGCTTGGCCATAGTAGGGTAGAACAGCAGTCCCCAACCTTTTTGGCACAAGGGACCAGTTTTGTGGAAGATGGTTGTCCACGGAATGGGGGTGGGAGATGTGATGGTTTCAGGATGAAAGTGTTGTACCTCAAATTATCAGGCATTAGTTAGATTCTTATAAGGAGCACTCAACTTGGATCCCTCACATGCGCAGTTCACAGTAGGGTTCACACTCCTATGAGAATCTAATGCCACTGCTGATTGGACGTGAGGTAGAGCTTAGCCAATAATAATACTCACTCACGCACTGCTTACCTCCTGCTGTGTGGCCCGGTTCCTAACAGGCTTGGGACCAGTATCAGTCTGTGGCCTGGGGCTTGAGGATGAGGTAGAGCACAAAATGGAGTCTTTGGGTCCCCATTTACAGGCCTTGGCTCTTAGATGATATTTCTGGACCTGCCCTGGACCAGAGGTGAGCCCTCTGCCCTGAGGAATGCGTTCCAGGCCAGCCAGCCTTCACCAGAAACTGACTGAAGAGCCCTTGGGCCTTAAGGGAACATTGGCAGTAGCCTGGAAGTACACCCAATGGGCCTGTGTTGTGGGTGGCCACGGGATAAGGCTCCTCTGCCTGTGGAAAGGGTAGAGATGAGTGGGAAGAACTGTGTCTTGTGGTTTGAGTGCCAGCCCAGCTGTAGCATAGTAGAATACTAGGTAGACCTCTAGGTTTTGCAACTCCAGTCCCTGGCTCCCAGATGACACCTCTGGACCCACCTGGGGCCTAGGGGAACTTGCTGCCCTGAGGGGAAGGACACAAACCTGGCTGGCTTTGCTACCTGTTGATTATAGAGCATCAGGGCTTTGAGCTGCTATAGGGGGTAGCCAGGTCGTGCTTACAGCAGGCCTTTGGTGAGACACAGTGCTGTACTGACTTTAGGTTTGACTCAGTGCAGTCTCAGTGGTGGTGAAATAGGGGTCTTGTATCACTCTGTCCTCAGCCCCAGGTGGCACAGAACAGAGAGAGAGATTCCATTGGTTTGGGAGAAAGTAAAGAGAACAAGAGTCTCTGCCTGGTAATCAAGAGAATTCTCCCAGATCTCTTATCCAAGACCATCAAGGCTATACCTTTGTGAGTCTGCAAGAGCTACAGTGTTACTGGGTTTGGATGGAGTGCCCCCAATGCAGATACGGCTTAGATCACAACACCCAAGTCCTTTTGAATGCTAGGAAAGCCTTCCCAAGAAGGATGGGTACAAACAAGCCCAGACTGAGAAGACTACAATAGATACCTAACTCTTCAATGCCCAGACACAGATGAACATCCATAAGCATCAATACAATCCAGGAAAACATGACCTGACCAAAGCAACTAAATAAGGCACCCGGGACTAATTCTGGAGAAACTGAGATATGTAATCTTTCAGACAGATAATTCAAAATAGCTGTTTTGAGGAAGTTCAAAGAAATTCAAGAAAACACAGAGAAGGAATTCAGAATTCTATCAGATATATTGAACACAGATTTAAATAATTAAAAAGAATCAAGCAGAAATTTTGGAATTGAAAAATACTGTTGACACACTGAAGAATGTGTTGGAGGCTTTTAATAGCAGAATTGATCAAGCCAAAGGAAGAATTTGTGAACTTGAAGACAGGCCATTTGAAAATACACAGAGGAGGCCGGGCGTGTTGGCTCACGCCTGTAATCCCAGCACTTTGGGAGGCTGAGGCGCGTAGATCACCTGAGGTACGGTGTTCGAGACCAGCCTGGCCAACCTGGGGAAACCCCATCTCTACTAAAAATACAAATATGAGCCGGGCTTGGTCGCGGGTACCTGTAATCCCAGCTACTTGGGAGGCTGAGTAACGCGAATCACTTGAACCCGTGAGGCAGACATTGTAGTGAGCCGAGATCGTGCCACTGCACTCCTGCCTGGGTGACAAGAGCGAGACTCCATCTCAAAAAAAAAAAAAAAATACGCAGAGGAGAGAAAAGAAAAACAAAACAAAACAAAAACAATGAAGCATGCCTACTGGATCTAGAACATAGCCTCAGAAGGGCAAATTTAAGAGTTCTTGGCCTTAAAGAGGAGATAGAGAAAGATATGGGTAGAAAGTTGATTCAAAGGGGTAATAACAGAGAACTTACCAAATCTACAGAAAGGTATCAATATCCAAGTACAAGAAGGTTATAGAACACCAAGCAGATTTAAAGGAAGATGACGTCTGCCTCAAGACATTTAATAATCAAACTTCCAAAGGTCAAGGATAAAGAAAGGATCCTAAAAGCAGCAAGAGAGTTCCATTGTGTCTGGCAGCAGACTTTTCAGTGGAAACCTTATATACCAGAAGAGAGAAGCAGGACATGTTTAAAGTGCTGAAGGAAAAACTTTTCCTCTAGAATAGTATGTTTAGTGAAAATATCCTTTAAACATGAAGGAGAAATAAAGACTTTCTCAGACAAAGAAAAGCTGAGGGATTTCATGAACACCAGACCTGTCCTATAAGAAATGCTAAAGGGAATACTTCAACCAGAAAGAAAAGAACATTAATGAGCAATAAGAAATTACCTGAAGGTACAAAACTCACTGGTAATAGTAAATTTACAGAAAAAGACAGAGTATGATAACAGTAACTGTGATGTGTAAACTACTCTTGTCCTAAGTCGAACGAACAACTTTTCAAGACATAGATAATCCAAAAAGATATAAATAGAGACAAGAAAAGATTAAGCAGGGGATGAATTTAGGGTGTAGTGTCTTTCTTAGTTTTCTTCTTGCTTGTTTGCTTGCTTATGCAAAGTGTTGTTATCAGCTTAAAATAATGGGTTACAAGATAGTATTTGCAAGCCTCATTGTAACTTTAAATCTAAAAACATACAATAAGCACAAAAAAAATGAAAAGCAAGAAATTAAATCATACCATCATAGAAAATCACCTTGACTAAAAGGATGACAGAAAGGAAAGAAGGAAGCAAATACCATAAAACAACCAGAAAACAAGTAACAAAGTTGCAGGACTAAGTCCTTATTAGCACTAACAGTGAATGTAAATGGACTAAACTCTCCAATGAAAAGATACAGAGTAGTGACTGAATGTACAAAAAAACCCAAGACCCACTGATGTGTTGCCTACATGAAACATATTTTACCTGTAAAGACACACATAGACTGAAAATAAAAGGATGGAAAAAGATATTCCATGCCAATGGAAACCAAAAAGGAGCAGGAATAGCTATACTTCTGTCAGACAAAATAGATTTTAAGACAAAAACTATTAGAAGAGACAAAGAAGATCACTATATAATGATTGAAAGGTCAGTTCAGCAAGAGGGTATAATGATTGTACATATATATGCACCTAACCCTGGAGCACCCAGATATATAAAGCAGATATTATTAGAGCTAAAGAGAGGGATAGACCCAAATACAATAACAGCTGGAAACTTTAACACGTCACTTTCAACATTGAACAGATATTCCAGTCAAAAAATCAATAAAGAGTAATCCGACTTAATGTG
The DNA here is from genome assembly GCF_003255815.1 of Theropithecus gelada. Classification (NCBI taxonomy): domain Eukaryota; kingdom Metazoa; phylum Chordata; class Mammalia; order Primates; family Cercopithecidae; genus Theropithecus; species Theropithecus gelada. The sequence continues at coordinate 191,792,087 of NC_037668.1, read as the reverse complement.
TCTTATAGATCAAATGAACCTCATAGATGTTTATAGAACATTTAATCCAATGGCTGACGAATACATATTTTTTTCCTTAGTACATGGATTATTCTCAAGGATAGACCATATCTTAGGTCACGAAACAAGTTTTAAAACATTAAAAAAATGAGATAATATCAAGCATTGTCTCTGATGACAACAGAATGAAACTATTAGGTTGGTGCAAAAGGAATTGCAGTCTTTGTCGTTAAAAAGGCAATTACATTTGCATCAACCTAATAGAAATCAGTAACGAGGAATTTTAGAAACTATACAAACACATGGAAATTAAATAACATGCTCCTGAATGACCAGTGCTTCAATGAAGAAATTAAGGAGGAAATTGAAAAATTAATTGAAACAAATGATAATGGAAACAGAAGATAGCAAAATATATACGATACAGCTAAAGCAGTACTAAGAGGGAAATTTATTACTATAAGTGCCTACATCAAAAAAGAAGGAAAACTTCAAGTAAGCAACCTAACAATACATCTTAAAGAACTAGAAAAGCAAGAGCAAACCAAACCCAAAATTAGTAGAAGAAAAGAAATAATAAGGATCAGGGCAGAAATAAATGAATTTGACACAAAGAAAGCAATATAATAGATCAACAAAACTAAAAGCTGGTGGTTTGAAAAGTTAATCAAAATTGACAAACCCTTAGCCAGACTAAGAGAAAAAGAGAGATCCAAATAAATAAAATCAGAGATGAAAAAGGAGGCATTACAGTTGATATTGCAGAAATGCAAAGGATCATTAGTGGTTACTATGAGCAACTATATGCCAATAAATGGGAGAACCTAGAAGAAATGGCTAAATGCCTAGACACATGCAATCTGTTAAGATTGAACCATGAAGAAATCCAAAACCTCAACAGACCAATAAGTAATGAGATTGAAGCTGTAATGAAAAGTGTCCTAGCAAAAAAAGCCTGGAACCTGATGACTTCACTGGTGAACTTTCCCAAATGTTTAGAGAACTAATCAAATATATTTAAACTATTCCAGCCGGGCATGGTGGCTCACACCTGTAATCCCAGCACTTTGGGAGGCTGAGGTGGGTGGATGACCTGAGGTCAGGAGTTCAAGACCAGCTTGGCCAACATGGTGAAACCCTGTCTCTACTAAAAATACAAAAATTAACCAGACATGGTGGTGCATGCCTGTAGTCCCAGCTACTCTGTAGGCTGAGGCAGGATAATCACTTGAACCTGGGAGGTGGAGGTTGCAGTGAGCCGAGATTGTGCCACTGCACTCTAGCCTGAGCGACAGAGTAAGACTTATTCAAACTATTCTAAAAAATAGAGGAGAAGAGAATATTTTCAAAGTCATTCTAAGAGGCTAGTATTACGCTCATACCCAACCAAAGACACATCAAAAACAAACAAACAAACAACTGTAGGCTAATATCTTTGATGAATATTGATGCAAAAATCCTCAAAAAAATGTTTCCAAACAAAACACAGTAACACATTAGAAAGATCAAATTGATCACAATCAGCGGGATTTATCCCAGGGATGCAAGTATGCTTCAACAGACATGTATCAGTTGGTGTGATACATCATATCAACAGAATGAAGGATGAAAACCATATGATGATTTCAGTTGATGATACAAAAGCATTTGAAAACCTTCAACATCCCTTCATGATAAAAACCCTTAAAAACTGGGTAAGGAAGAAATATACTTCAACATAATAAAAGCCATATATGACAGACCCATCACTAATATCATACTGAAGGAGGAAAAGCTGAAAACCTTTTCTCTGATATTGATAACACAATAAGGATGCCTACTTTCACTGCTTTTGTTTTCAGCATGTATTGGAAGTCCTAGCTAGAGCAATCAGACAAGAGAAAGCAATAAAGGATATACAAATTGGAATGGAAAATGTCAGATTATCCTTGTTTGCAGATGATATGGTCTTATATTTGTAAAAACCTAAAGATTCCACCAAAAAACTGTTAGAACTGATAAACAGATTTATTAAAGTTGCAGGATAAAAAATCAACATACAAAAGTCAGTAGCATTTCTATATGCCAACAGTGAAAAATATGAAATCGAAACCAAGAAAGTAATCCCATTTACAGTAGCTATAAATAAGATAAAATACCTGGGAATAAACCAAAGAAGTGAAAGACCTCCACAATGAAAACCATAAAACATGGATGTAAGAAATCAGAGAAGACACAAAATTGGAAAGATATTTCATGTTCATGGGTTGGAAGAACCAATATTGTTAAAATGCCCATACTTACCCAAAGCAATCTACAGATTAAATGTAATCCATATCAAAATACCAATGACATTCTTCACAGAAATAGAAAAAACAGTCCTGAAACTTATATGAAACTACAAAAGACCCAGAATAGCCAAAGCTAGCCCAAGCAAAAGAACAAAACTGCATCTATCACATTATTTGCTTTTAAATTATGCTACATAGCTATAATAACCAAAACAGCAAAAAACAGTACTAGCAAGAAACACATAGACCAGTGGAACAGAGTAGGGAACCCAGAGATATATCTGTACATCTATGGTGAACTCAGTTTTGACTAAGCTGCTAAGAACATACACTGGGGAAAGCACAGTCTGTTCAATAAATGGTGCTGGGAAAAATGAATATCCACATACAGAAGGATGAAACCGGACCCCTGTATTTCATCATACACAAAAACGAAATTAAAATACATTGAAGACTCCAATATAAGACCTCAAACTATGAAGCTACTAAGAGAAATTATTGGGAAACTCTCCAGGACGTTAGACTGGGCAAAGATTTATTGAGTGATACCCTAAAAGCGTAGGCAAAAAAAGTAAAAATGGACAAATGATATCACATCAAGTTAAAAAGATGTCTGCACAACAAAGAAAATACTCAACAAAGTGAAGAGACAACCTACAGAATGGGAGAAAATATTTTCAAACTACCCATCTGACAAGGGATTAATAACCAGAATATACAAGGAGCTCAAACAACTCTATAAGGAAAAAGTCTAATCTAATTAAAAATCTAATTTAGATTGGGCACAGTGGCTCATGCGTGTACTCCTAGCACTTTGGGAGGCCAAGGCGGGTAGATCACCTGGGGTCAGGAGTTTGAGACCAGCCTGGCCAACATAGTGAAACCTTGTCTCTACTAATAATACAAAAATTAGCTGGGTGTGGTGGCGCACACCACTCGGGAGGCTGAGGCAGGAGAATTGCTTGAACTGGGGAGGTGGAGGTTACAGTGAGCTGACATTGCGCCATTGTACTCCAGCCTGGGTGACAAGAGCGAAACTCCATCTCCAAAAAAAAAAAAATAATAATAATAATAAAATATAATTTTAAAATGGACAATAGCTTTGAATAGACATTTCTCAAAAGAAGATATACAAATGGCAGAAAGTCATATGAAAAGGTGCTTAGCAACATTGATCATCAGAGAAATGCAAATCAAAACTACAATGAGATATCATCTCATCCCGGGTAAATTGGTTTTTATTCAAAAGTCAGGCATTAACAAATGCTAGTGAAGATGTGGAGAAAAGGAAACCCTAGTACACTGTCGGTGGGAATATGAATTAGTACAGGCACTATGGAGAACAGTTTGGATGTTCCTTAGAAATCTAAAAATTGAGCTGTCACATGATTCAGCAATCCCACTGCTAGGTATACACTCCGAAGAAGAGATATCTGCACTCCCTTGTTTATTGCAGCACTACTCACAGCAGCCAAGATTTGGAAGCAACATAAGTGTCCATGAACAGATAAAGAAAGAAAATGTTGTGTACTATTCAGCCATAAGGAAGGAGATCCTGTCATTTTGCAGCAACATAGATGAAAGCAGATGTCATTATGTTAAGTGAAATAAGCCAGGCACAGAAAGACAAAGTTCATACGTTCTCACTTACTTCTGATTGCCAAAAAGTGGAATAATTGAACTCACGTAGATAGAGAATAAAACAGTGATTACCAGAAGATGAGAAGGGTAGTGGGAAGGTGGGATGGGTAAGGGACATGGGGATGGTTAATAGGTATGAAAAAATAATTAGAAAGAATGAATAAAACTAGTATCTGCTAGCACAGCAGGGTGAATGTGGTCAAAATTAATTTAATTGGACATTTAAAAATAAGAGAATAATTGAATTGTTTCTAACACAAAGGATAAATGCTTGAGGTGATGGATACGCCATTTACCCTGAGTGATTATTATGCATTTCATGCCTGTATAGAAATATGTCATATAACATATTAGTATATACACATGTACCCACAAAAATTAAAAATAAAGGAGTAAAAGAAATCGATTTTTAAATAATTTTATACTGCATATAACCCACGTACAAGTAGCGCCATTACCTTATAACAGGATATTTCCAATTCCTCTCTCTCTCTCCCTCCCTTTTTTTTTTTTTTTTTTGCCATTTCTGTCATGTTTTTTTATCCATGTGGTATAATCATCCAATATATTGTTAACCCTTCCTTTTATCACTAGATCCACGTTTTTGACCTATATAATTTTCTTTGTGTCTGAAGAACCACTTTTAATCTTTCTTTCAAGTCAGGTGTGCTGGCAGTGATTTTTCTTGGTTTTTGCTTGTGTTAGAACTTGCTGTGATTAAGGAATTATAATGAGAAAGTGATGGGGCAAGGGTGTATTGGGCCTTGTAAGTCTTGGGAAGAAGTTTGAATTTTATTTAAATTTTAGTGAAAAGGTTTTGGTCTGGAGTTTTCATATAATCTAATTTATTTTCCAATAAATAAATAAATAAATAAATAGGCGGCTTTGTGAACAATGACATACATTGAGGGAAGAAGACTGGAAGTAGAAGATGGGTTAGGAGGCTTTTATAGTAGATAAGAGCATTGTTTGGACTAGAGTGGTAGTAGTGGTAGACGGAAAAATGGATAGATGTGAGGCTTATTTTGGAAGTGAGTCTGACATGACTTGCTGATGTGAGGAGTAAAGAAGTGGAGGTGAAGATGATATCCAGGTTTCTTGTTCAAGTAACTTTGTAGAAGATGGTGCTGTTATTTACTGAAATGGTAAATCGGGACTGGAAACAATTTTGGAGGAGACATTAGGAATTCCATTTTGGTCATGTTTCATTTAAGATACTGATAAGACTTCCACGTGGAAATATCAAGTAGAGAGGTGGATTTCAGGGCAGGAATTTAGAGAAGACATTTGAGTTGGGGTAGAAGTTTGGAAGACTGTTAGCCTATAGATGGTATTTTCATCCATGACAATGAGAGACATTACTTGTGTGTGAGAAGGGAAAAGGTCAGGATCTGAACTCAGGGAGTTGCCAACATTTAGAAATCAGGTAGAGGAGCAGCAACCTGAGAAGGACTTGAAGGATTAACCAAAGAAAGACATCTGGAATATGTGGTGTTTTGGCAGTTAAGGATTCATTGTGCAGTCTGAAAGAGTAAAGACATGGCTTGTAACACATTCCGCATTTTTAGAAACATAATATACAAAGTGAGAAAAAACCTTTAAAGGACAGATGAATGTTGCTGGAAGGATTTTAAAAAGAAAGGGTGTTAACATGCATAACAGAAATAAATGATGGCTAGCTAATTACACTGGTCCAGGATTATGGTTATTATTTTGATATTCTTAAATTTTTGATTTTTTGTAACGTTGGAACGTAATTACTTTTTAAAAGATACACATGTAACTTGAAGCTGGAGTCTTTTTATTGCCAAGAGTAATGGTGTTAGTGTCACCTAATGGCCAAATGGAATATTGCAACTATATTTATAGGCTATAATGAAAAAGGTAACCTAATTAGAAAGAAAAATAACATTTCTGGGAGGATTTTAGGCATGGATCAGTAGACTTACTATGGTTTACAAGGTCCTGTGGTCTTTAGCCCTAGCCTGCTTGTTCTGCCCCTCTATCACATTACTTATTTGGTCACTGAGCAGATTGTGTAATAGGGTTCTTTTTTGTCTTTCAGTTTTAGGCTCAGATATTTTCCTCTCAGAGAGCTTTTTCCTACCACCTTAGTTTGTCCCTATACTTCCCACAGCTACTGTTTGTCACATTAACATGTGTATTTTTTGCATAGCCTTTAGAGTGACTTGGAATCACCATTTGCTCAGTTTCTTGTTTTCTCACTAGTATGTAAGCACCAGAAGTGCAGGCTACTTGTCTTCCTTATTCACTTTGTAACCTCAGGGCTGAGTTGTGTCTGTTATATAGTATATATCTTTAGTTGAACTTAGTTGTGTGAGTACATGAACTTCTGGATATGATAGTGAGTGTTCTTTCTATGCTGTAGAGATCTGTCGAGAAAACAGAATTACACTGTCTTTGATTACTGAAACATTATTTGCTATGTGAATGCAATATAGAAGCTTTTTTCTTTTTCTTTTTGTTGTTAATAAGTGATAATGTGTCAGGAAAGAGAAGCTATATGTCTTAGGATGTTGAATTCTGTATTAGTCAACTTTAGTTACTCAGAAAAAATATTTGCAGGTACAATATTCGGTCTTGAGGAGATAAGTTTTTTTTTTAAGTATTTAGATTTAATTAGTATAGCAGTGTCAGTGAATATGGTTTTGTGTCTGTGCATGCATTTGTAGGTATTTCTAGTATCGTTTAATTATTTCCTCTATTAAAAAGAAAAGAAAACAGTATTTCTGAGAGAAATGAGAGAATGTGTGTCAAGTAAACAGTGATAAATCTGGTAGAGATATGAACTGGTTGTGTAAATTTTTAGGTAACAATGTGACTCTATTAGTCTGGAAACTTAGGATGAAGAGCAAGTACATTTCCATTAAGTGGCTCAGTCCAAGAAGGTAGCTTTCCTAACTTTGAGATAATTATCTAGCCAGTAGGATTCTGCACATGAACCGTTTTTAAAGCTTTATTAGTTCATGTTTTTAATTAGTTCATGTTTTTAATCAGAAGGGTTTTTTTTTTTTTTTTTTAAATCCCTTTCGTTTTTCCAGGTGGATGTGGGAAGAGAAGTTTGTAGAACTGAGTTGGAGGTCAGAGCTTCATTACAGAAGGTTAGTGGATCATCTGATTCTGTGGCTACAATGAACAGTGAAGAATTTGTTTTGGTTCCTCAGTATGCAGATGATAATTCTACAAAACATGAAGAAAAACCTCAACTGAAGGTATTTTTTTCTTTTCTACATATGGTATAATTTTTAACTAAAAAAAAAAAAAAAAAAAATATATATATATATATATATATATATATATATTTGAAACTTATCTCAGGAGATGTGTGAAATCCAAAAGTTTTTCTCAAGTGCTGACTTTCAGAATAAAATCAACGTTTGATTTATCCAGACCCTAATTATTTGGTTTGTATATTTTAAAAAGTTCTTGTTTTTGGTTATTTACCTTTTAATTTGGAATTTTAGGGGGAAGAATAAAGAGGAAAAAGAAGAGAAAGGATTTTTTGCTGAATTAGACATAATGGTTAAAATTTACATTACTTTATCTGGATGTTTTTGTTTCTCTTACTGCTGGGTTTCAGAAGTTAATGAAATGTTTTGCTTTCATTTGAGAGACTTTTTTTGCTTCATGATTTTTATGTTTTAAATCAGCTGGTAATGTTCCATTGTGTGATTTAACAGTCGACTTGTCTGAATGTTTTTAAAGCATATCTTATATTTTTAGCTTTTGAGTTTTTATTTAGATATAGTCCCTTTTCTTTTTCACTTTTGTGTTACACTTTCTTTTTTTTTTTTTTTTTTGAGACGGGGTCTCGCTCTGTGGCCCAGGCTGGAGTGCAGTGGCCGGATCTCAGCTCACTGCAAGCTCCGCCTCCTGGGTTCACGCCGTTCTCCTGCCTCAGCCTCCCAAGTAGCTGGGCCTACAGGCGCCCGCCACCTCGCCCGGCTAGTTTTTTGTATTTTTTAGTAGAGACGGGGTTTCACCGTGTTAGCCAGGATGGTCTCGATCTCCTGACCTTGTGATCCACCCGTTTCGGCCTCCCAAAGTGCTGGGATTACAGGCTTGAGCCGCCGCGCCCGGCCTTGTGTTACACTTTCTAAGTCAAAGAAAAGGAAACAAACAAACTCAGTTATATAGGCTTGAAGATGGTATAACTATCCTCTAGAAACAGGAATAGGAAAAGTAGTTAAAAGTGCTATGTATTATTTATGACTTTTATTTAGTGTTAACTATGGTATCAAAGGTGTATTAGTATATCAGTCTAATAAAATATATTCTGGAAATGAGATTACTAAATGTTTATGTTAAGAATATATTGTTTTATAATTTTATTTAACTAATCAATGACTTTATTTTTAGATACCTGTATTTTAGCATTGTGTTTAAGACATCATTTATTTGCTTAGGCTTTGTGTCTCACCTGCCTTTGAGAAAACTGTCAGTCAACTTAAGTGTAAGGAAATTAGCAGGATTCATCTTGGGGGCTAGCAAACAATTGGTAAAGAAATAGAAATATGGTTATGCTCTGCTAACAAGAAATATAACCTTTTAAATGATATTCATAATAGATCGTATTTAAATTTACCCATTGTTTCCTTTAGACATGTACATTTAAGGTTATCTGATTTTTAGGATGTGTTCCTAAAAAAGAAAAAGAAAAAGAAGGGTCAGGCATAGTGGCTCATAGCCTGTACTCCCAGCAGTTTGGGAGGCCAAGGTGGGTGGATTGCTTGAGGTAAGGAGTTCAAGACCAGCCTGGCCAATGTGGTGAAATCCCGTCTCTACAAAAAATACAAAAATTAGCTGGGTGTGGTTGTGCACACCTGTAGTCCCATCTACTTGAGAGGCTGATGCATCAGAATCGCTTGAACCCAGGAGACGTAGTTTGCAGTGAGCCAAGATTGCACCACTGCATTCCAGCCTGGGTGACAGAGCGAGACTCTGTCTTTAAAAAGAAAGGGAAAAAAAGATAAATACATCTCTATAAATAGGATCTTATATTATATAAAATGTAGTTGAAAACTGCCTTAAGTGTTTTATAAAGAATCCTTTTGTGAAACTAATAATCTTCCTCTAATTTAGTTTTATAATCTGGATTTTAGTGTATTATATATGTGAAACAACTTCTTAGTGTTTTAGTAACCATATTTAAATATTTAGATTGTTTTAATTTCTTCTAGAAATGAAATATTTTCATAAAATTTCGCTTCAAAACTATAATAGAATTGAAATAGAATTATCTTGCTCTGTCTGTAGATAGTTTCTAATGGTGATGAACAATTGGAAAAAGCCATGGAAGAGATTTTGAGAGATTCCGAGAAAAGGCAAAGTGGTCTTCTTGTTGATTGTCAAAGTTCCAGTGAGATTTCAGACCATTCATTTGGAGATATTCCAGCCAACCAAACAAATAAGCCATCTCTTCAGTTAATTTTGGATCCGTCTAACACAGGTACTGTATTGAATTCTTAGAAACTATTGAAGAAATGTTATAAAGTAATGGTGAAAATTTTAAGATGAAAATCAGAAAAAATTATTAGCTTTTTTCAAGCTTTCAGTTCTCGTTGAGAGTTTCCACTTCAGTGGTCTTATGTTTCTGCCTGTATCTCTGCCTATAAAAACCAGGTCTTACTGTTCTTTGGGAATAAAGACTATGTCTGGGTCCTCATTTTACACTCAGTACTTCATGCATGGTAGGTCATTAACAAGATACTTATTGAACAAGTGAGTAAATACTTGGGCATCACAGAATAGTGTAATGGAGATAGTCTTTCATATGATGTGCCTTCTTACTCAGTTTCACTAGACTTATTTAAAGTTATGTTTAGTAAAACTCTTAAGTAAAATACATCAATTCCAACAGTGTATTAAATAATACATATATCTATGAATAATTAGGATTTGTACTTTGAATACTAGCTTATAAGTCAAGATGCTTTTGGGTGCAAAAATAAATAAAACCAAAACCAGCTCCAACTTCAGCTGGCTTAAACACCACAGGTATAGTTTGATCTAGGCTCTGATGGTGTTTTTTGGTAAACTACTCAGCTGTGATCTCTAGGTTACCTTTCTCCTTAGCTGGTTACAAAGTAGCTACCAGCAGAAACTGGTAGGTAAGGGAAACTGGTAGGTAAGGTGGCCTGTTTATGCCTGGTGGCAAACAGAAAGTCTTCATTCTTTTACTGATTTTTAAAATTTCTCTGGTGTCAGGGTCTCATTCTGTCATCCAGGCTGAAGTGCTGTGATGCCATTCAGCCTCCTAAGTAGCTGCGATGGCAGGCATGTACCACCATGCCTAGCTAATTTTTTTTTTTTTTGTAGTGGTGGGGTTTTGCCATGTTGACCAGGCTGTTCTTGAACTCCTGGCTTCAGGCAATCTGCCCACCTCAGCCTCCCAAAGTGTTGGGATTATCGGTGCAAGCCACTGCACCCATCCCTGGCCTATTTTACTGATTAAATAAAAGTTCTGAGTTTCACTCTGATTGGACCAGTGAAACCATTTTCTAGTGGTGAGGGAAATGACATGAACTGGTAGCCATAGGCCTGGGTTACATTCAAACCTCTAAATAAGTCACTGTGACAGAGGGGATGGGATTATCCTAATTGGCTTAGGGAACTCATGATTCATTTCTGAACCAAATGAACCTTGGTACAGGGTAAGTATAGGTGTAGCCAAACTGTTACACAATAGGGCTATGATGCATTTGTGTAGGGAATGTAATCACAATGCTTTCCATGGCAAGGATGAGAAAGCACTAGAAAAATCTTTCACTGTGGTTTACCACATAAAGTAGTGAAGAGCGAAAAAGTATCAATAGATAAAGAACAAGCACTGGATACAATTTAAAATCCATTTTATGTATATGCACATGTAAAGTTCTTGGAAAACTTAGAAGGAAACTTGCTTAACCAAGTATCTATCAAAGTCTTACGTTTTATGCTGAAATTTAAAATCCATTACCATCAAGATATATTGAAACAGGAACAGTTAGGGCATGATAGTTATCACCATAGCTCTTTGACATTGTATTAAAGAATCCAGACAATGCAAGATGACAGAAAAAAGAAATGAAGTGTCATTAGAAAAAAAGTGAAAAAATTGTCATGATTGGTAAAGTATTTAAGAAAGGGAATGGATAAGCTATTAGATTTAAAGACTTTTTGCCAGGCTTGGTGGCTCACGCCTGTAATCCCAGCACTTTGGGAGGGTAAGGTGGGCAGATCACTTGAGGTCAGGAGTTTGAGACCAGTCTGGTCAACATGACAAAACCCCGTCTCTATTCAAAATACAAAAATGGCTGGGCGGGGTGGCTCAAGCCTGTAATCCCAGCACTTTGGGAGGCCAAGGTGGGCAGATCATGAGATCAGGAGTTAAAGACCAGTCTGGCCAAGACAGTGAAACCCCGTCTCTACTAAAAATACAAAAATTAGCTGGGTGTTGTGGCATGTGCCTGTAGTCCCAGTTACTCGGGAGGCTGAGGTGGAAGAATCGCTTGAACCTGGGAGGCGGAGGTGGCAGTGAGCTGAGACTGCACCATTGCACTCCAGCCTGGGTGACAGTGATACTCTGTCTAAAAAAAAAAAAAAAAAATTAGCAGGGCGTGGTGGTGAACGCTTGAAATCCCAGCTGCTCAGGAGGCTGAGACAGGAAAATCACTTGAACCCAACAGGTGGAGGTTGCAGTGAACTGAGATCATGCCACTGCACTCCAACCTGGGCAACAGAGTGAGACTCCGTCTCAAAAAAAAAAAGATTTAACGACTTTTAGGAAGGTTAGCAGCAACAGTAGAAAATAAAAATGCCATTCATAATACCAACAAAAATAACAAGTATCAACGAAGAAACTAAAATTTATGTAAAATTTTAATAAAGAAAATTATAAAATATTATTGAAGGAAATGAACACCTGAATGAATGGGGAGAGATGCCATATTGATTGCTAGGAGTCAACCTTGAAAAGATGTAACTTATCTCTAAATTAGCCTGTAACTTGGGTGGGAATTTCAAATTTTCAGTTATTTTTATAAACTAATTCTGAAATATATCTGGACAAGTAGAGGTACACAGGAAGAAAATTTTTAAAAAGAACGTTATGTATTAAGGTAGACTACAGAGTTACAGTGATTAAACCAGTGTGGTAATTGGTTTGTTATAGAAGTAAATCGCTAGAACAGGGTACCAGAAACAAACCTATGTATATAAAGGATTTCAGTACATGACAGAATCCGCTTCACATATCACTGGAGGAAATGGTAACTATGCAGTAAATGGTAACTATGCAGTAAATGGTGTTAGGACAATTGCATCTTTGAGTGGAATAAAATAAAATTAATTTCCTTAGTTGTACATAAAAATTATTTTTAGTGAATCAAATATTTAAATGTGAAAAATAAGCCTGTAAGAAGGAAAAATGGAGTGTATTTTTGTGATTGTCAGGGTAGGAAAAGCCAAATCAGAAAAGGAAAAGATAGATGCATATCATTATAGAAAAATTTAAGTTTGGACTGGTCATGGTGGCTCACACCTGTAATACCAGCACTTTGGGAGGCCAGGGTGGGTGGATTACTTGAGGTCAAGACCAGCCTGGTCAACATGGTGAGACCCCCGTATCTACTAAAATACAAAAATTAGCCAGGCATGGTGGTGCCTGCATGCCTGTAATCCCAGCTACTTGGGAGGCTGAGGCAGGAGAATCGTTTGAACCTAGGAGGCAGAGGTTGCAGTGAGCTGAGATCACACCACTGCACTCCAGCCTGGTCAACAGAGTGAGACTCCATCTCAAAAAAAAAAAATTTAAATCTGAGTGCAAAAGACCATTCAGGTTATCTGTTTCTTCTTGAGTGTACTTTGGTGTTTTCATCTTTCAAGGAATTGGTCAATTTCACCTAAGTATGGGGAAAGAGTTGTTTCTCTGTTACAGAGTAATATTTTCTTATTATCCTTTTAATGTCCGCAGGATATGTATTAATATCCTCTCATTCCTGATACTGACATATGTATTACATTTACATACATTGAAAAACCTACCAGTCTAATATATTTTGCTTTCAACAGCCATACATATATTTCCTTGAGCACTTTAAAAATGCTTTTCCAATGTCTTCTCAACTCCATTGTTTCTGACAAGGAATCTAAAGTGATTTTAATCAGTGTTTTCCTATTTGTAATGTGTTATTTTTCTTTGCTTTTAGTACTTTTATTTCATCGTTTTCTTTTCAGCAGTTTGATTATCTGTGAGTGGTTTTCTCTCAGTTTATCTTTTTTTTTGGATCACTGAGATTCTTGAATCTGTAACTTTATATCTTTAACCAAATTTGGGAAGTTTTCATCCATTATTTGTTGGTAATTGTTTTGTTGCTACACGAATCTCTTTCTCTTCTGGAACTCAATAGACAAAAATGGTAGACATTTCCATACTGTTTTTACAATTCCTTAGGCTCTTTTCATTGTTTTCCCTATGTTCAAGCTCACTGACTCTTTACTTTGTTAATCTCCATTCTGCTATTGAGATCTCATCTGATGAATTTTTAATTTTAGATATTGTATTTTTCTGTTTTAAAATTTACATTGGTTTTTTAAAGTTTTTTTGTTTCTCTGTTGATAGTTTTAATATTTTTATTCATTACAGGTGTTTTCACGTTTATTTTATGGAGTATTATTATATCAGTTTTAAAGTGTTTGATCATTTCAGCATCTGGGACATCTTGGGATTGGTCTGTGAATTATTTTTTCACTTGAGAATAGGTCACCCTTTTGTGTTTTTTTGTTTGTTGAGTAATTGGCTTGTTCCCCAGATTTTTTGAATATTATATTTTGAGACTATTTCTTGTTAAAATCCTCTGAAGAATGTTGACTTTTTTTTTTTTTTTTTTTTTAAAGCAGACATTCCACCTGGTTGTGTCCAGACTGCAAGATCTGTCTTGCTTTCTGGTTCCAAAGTATTTTCAATTCTCAAAACCTTTGCTGTGCTTCTTCAGTCTGTTCCACATGCATACACAGTTAGTTTACACACAGAATTAGGTGTAAACTTCTTCAGCTCTCTCCTCTCTGAGATTTCCCCACACTCCTTGGGCCCATTTTCCTTCTACCCCTCTGTAGAAAGACAGGTTTCTTTCTTAGAGTTTTTGCTGCTTTGTGCTGTTGTGCAGAATCTCATGTCTGGAGCTAACTTTAGGACAAAGTGGTGAGAGAAACGAGAGGAAAAAATAATAAGAGATTTTCCTTTCCATTTTTGGGTTATAGGGGCCTCTTTGCTTCAGTATTTCAGCCTTTGAGACACTTCTTTTCCTCCAGGTTGTAGATGCTTACAGTACTACCGCCACTACCAGCATTTCAGGTAGTTCTGTGGTTGGGGCTAGCGGTAGAACTGGGAGAGAAAACAAAACAGAAACAAGTCATGATTTCTCAGATACTCTCTAATTTGCAGGGACTTCTTTTTCTGTTATTTGGCCAGAAAGATTGGATTTCTTTGTTTTGTTGCTCACTGCTGTTCTGCAACTCGGGCCACCCTTAGATCAAAGCTGGGAGGTGATGATGAGAAAAATGGAAAACTCACCACCATAACAGAGGTTCAGGTTTTTACTTTCCTCTCCAATCTGGCTGTTCCTGTTTACTTTTTAAAAAGAGGCTGGATGTGGTGGCTCACGTCTATAATCCCAGCGCTTTGGGAAGCCAAAGTGGGCAGATCACTTGAGCTCAGGAGCTCAAGACCAGCCTGCGCAACATAGCGAAACCCCATCTCAATGAAAAAAGAAGGAAAGAGTCCTCAGGTTGTTGCTTTTTATATTCTGTCAAGAGTTTTCAGTTACAGTCTGTGGGAGAGATAAATTATAACAGTGGGAGAGAGAGATTATAACAGATTATAACAGACTTATCACTTCAATTTGACTGGTCCAATTCAATCATCTTGAGTCTGATTTTGCTTCAGCTATTTTGAAGTTCTGCTGTTAAGGGCACAGTCACTTAGAATTTTTGTGTTTTCTTAATGAATTGACCGTTTTAGCATTGTGAAATATCCCTTTTCTTTTTGTTAAAATTCCTTGTCCTGAAGTCTAGTTTTTCTTATGTTAATATAGCCACTTTTGGTTTCTTATAATTAGTGTTTACATGGTATATATTTTTGTTTTTCCTTTTTTTAAAAAAAAATTTTCACCTATTTTTATCTTTAAAGAGTGTTTATCATAGATACCTTTTGAAAATCCAGTTTGATAATCTCTGTCTTTTAGTTGGGTTTAGACTAGGGTAAGTAAACTACTATCTGTGGGCCAAATTCCACTTCTTACTTGTTTATGGTGTGGTTTGCAAAGTAAAAATGGTTTTTACATGTTTAAATGGCTGAAATATATCAAAAGGAGAATAATACTGTGACACATGACACTAATACGAAATGCAAATTTTAGTATCCATAATTAAGTTTTAAATTTTGTTAAAAAATCTGTGGAGGGTTGTTTTCTCACTTGTATAAATACTTGCATAATATTGTAGATTTTGTCTCTTGGCCCACAAAACCTAAAATATTTATCATATGACCCTTTACAGAAAAAGCTGACCATTAACTTTTTTTTTTTTTTTTGAAATGGAGTTTCATTCTTGCTGCCTAGGCTGGAGTGCAATAGCATGATCTCAGCTCACTGCAACCTCCACCTCCTGGGTTCAAGCAATTCTCCTGCCTCAGCCTCCCGAGTAGCTGGAACTACAGGTGCACGCCACCACACCCAGCTAATATATATATATTTTTTTAGTAGAGATGGGGTTTCGCTATGTTGGCGAGGATGGTCTCGATCTCTTGACCTCATGATCTGCCCGCCTTGGCCTCCCAAAGTGCTGGGATTACAGGCATGCGCCGCTGCACCCAGCTGACCATTTACTTTTGTTGTAATTTTTAATATATTTGGATCTAAGTGTACTTACTGTCTTGCTGTTTGTTTTCTCTTTGTCTCTTCTGTTTTTGTTTTTCCCCCTCCTTTCCTGCCTTCTAGATTATTTTTAATGTTCTATTTTATCTCCATCATTGGCACATTAGCTATATAATTTTGTTTTATTATTTTAGTAGTTGCTCTGGAGTTTATAACCCAACTCTTTAACTCATGTACATTCTAATACTATCATAACACTTCATGTACATTGTAAGAATCTTTTGTTACCTTCTAGATTTTATGCTTCTGCTCTCATTCATTTCACTAATACATAGGTTACAAATTCTACAAAATACTTGCATAGGTTGGAGTGCAATGGCAGGATCTCAGCTCACTGCAACCTCCACCTCCTGGGTCTTTTTCTTTTTGGCTTTAAATAGTCTGTTATATTTTAAAGAAATTAAAGAGCAAGGAGTAGGTCTTTTTCTCATATTTAACTTCTTGTGCTCTTCAGTTTTCTCTGTGTCATTTTCCTGTAGCCCAAGGAACTTCCTTTAACATTCTTCTTCTGCAATTTAGAAACTGCTGTTATATCCACCTGGGGAATATTTTACTTCAGATCTTATATTTTTTCAGCTCTAGAATTTCTTTTGGTTCTTTTTTATGTCTTTCATTTTTCTTCTTATTTTGTTAGATGTTTATCTTTAAATCCTTGATCATATTTATAATAGTCATTTTATAGGCCTTATCTGCCAATTCTATCATTTGTTATTTTTGGTTCAGTTTCTGTACCGTTTTATATTTGGGATTTATAGAGTCATGAATCTTGGTTTACACAGATTTGTAAAATACCTCTTCAAACAACTTCTTTTTGGCCTCCTCTTTTCTCTTTTTTTAAATATTATTTTTATTGTTTCTCCCTAGTTCCCATTCATCTTATATTTTTTATTTTTTTAAGACTCTAGTTACACACTATGTTAGATCACTTGAACTACTTAATCACCCAGGCTCATCAGTCTTATTGTTGCTGCATAAGTGCTTGTTACATTAAGAAAAGTATGTAATAACCTACATGTATATAATAATCTAATACATAATAATTTAAACATATTCAAATGTATTTGTAGGTTTTTATTTATCCCTTTTGAAATACATTGTATTGAACTGACTGAAACAGGGAGAGAAACATGTTTCACTGGTTGAAGAATATGGTAGATGAAGTAGTTCATTTTGAATGGCTTTAGTTCCTTAACAAAAAAGTCAGTGGTGAAGTTGCATATTTTAGTATAATATTTAGGAGCTGCAGTGGGGGAATTTGAAATGACTTCTGTGAATTATTTATTAAAATCCTATCCTACAAGAGGAATCCTGGTAATGGCAGTCTGAAAATTCTGCAAGGACCTAGTTCAAGTGATACATGTATGCTTAATTTTGTGCAGCATGAATGTAGGTAACAAAGGGGAAGCCAAGCAGAATGTGGATTTTGGGTAGGGGCATGAAGGGAGAATGTTATACTACCTGGTATACGCAGATGGATGTTCTCTAACCACAATTGGACCTTGGCTGCCTGCTGTTGTTAGAATAAAATGAACAGTTTTTTTTTTTTTTTTTTTAAAAGAATTTCATTATGATGGGGATGGAATTGGTTGAAGCAATCATAGACTCATTCTTCAAAAATAATTATTTTGAGAAAAAAAAAATTCCACTGGAACACTTAACATAGTTCATAGAAGCCAGCAAACCAGGAGTGAGGGAAGTAAGGAGCTTGACATTTGTTGTTGGTATGAGATGTAACATTTTAACATTGCTTTTTTTTTTGCTTAGGAAGTTAGGCTGCTTAATAAATGTGGTGCAGTGAAGGATCTTTACAGTCAAGAGAAACTTTTAACTGATTTACTTTTGTTTAGTCCTCATTATTTTGGGGCTGATTCGCACTATCTTTAGTGTAGTTTTTTTTCTCCTTATTGTTCTATATCACTTGTTAACCAAAAAGTGGCAGGTCTCAATCCGTAGAGGTTTACTTAGTCAAGGGTTTAGTATGTACCTGGGAAAAACATAGGTCACAGGAGTAACTGTGACCTGTGCTTTTCTAGAGGGGTTTTGGGAACTTCAGCGTTTAGAGGGGAAAGGGCAAGAACAAGTTAAAAAAGAGGGAAAGGTAGGCGGTAAGGCAAATGGTTGCTTTCTTGTGAGGCTTTGACTAGCCTCAATAAATCTACATTTTACATGTGAAAAGAAGTAGAGGAAAAAGCCAATTACGCATTCATCTTAGTGTAAGTGAAGGGATGATTTCTGGTCTTGTCCTGTGTCTGTGAAGATAAGCTGATAATTGAAATTGTCAGGATGAGATTTGACAGAACTCAGCTTTAGAGCTAGTTTATAGGGAGGATACATATTTTAAAAGATTTAGGGGCTCACAAGGAATTTCCTTGTGAGTTATCTGTGAGAGAAGCCATCTGGGGAGATATGTGCCCTTCTATCATTGTGGGAACCTGGCATATGGATGAGGCTATGACACAGGGTTGTGAATTTACAGCTATCTGGGAACAAAAAGAAGGCAGTATTGCGTGACTCGGTTCCCAAGCTTATCTTTTGCTTTGGCATAGTGAGTTTGGAGACCAGAGGTTCTGTTTTCTTTTACATACTTGTAGTCTATATTTTTGATTTTTTTAAATATAAAGCTTAAATTTTTTCTCTCATCTGAAGAACTTATAGCTAAGTAAGATAATATTTTGAGAGACTTGAAAGTATGAAATGGCTGACTCTGGAACTCTGACATAAAGATTTAGGATTATAAAATCCTAGAATCCTAGATTTTAAATCCTAAAATGTTAAAATATAAAAGAAATGAAAATACAGAGAGACCTAGATTTTATTTGAAATATTTCATTTCTTTTTGGGCATTGGCAAGATTATAATGATGGTGGAGTTTTGCATTGACTTTTGAGTGTTTCTTTTTTTGTTTCTTCAGAAATTTGTACACCCAGACCATCTTCTCCAGGTGGACTACCTGAAGAAGATAGTGTTTTATTTAATAAACTGACCTACTTAGGATGTATGAAGGTTTCTTCCCCACGTAATGAAGTAGAGGCTTTACGGGCAATGGCAACCATGAAATCTTCCAGTCAGTACCCCTTTCCTGTTACCCTGTATGTACCAAATGTTCCAGAAGGTTCTGTGAGGTAAGCTCTAATTTTTTTTTTTTCTCTAGACACGTATTAAGTCTTTTGGGTGGTGGCAAAGATGTTACAGCATCATCAGGTGTAGGACTTGCTGTGAACTCACTGTAGACATGCAAAGTAAACATGTTTAGGCTTAAGACTGTGTTCACTGTTTGAAAGGGGGCATTTGAACAATTGTATTAGTTTATTCTTGCACTGCAATAAAGAAATATCTGAGATTGGATAATTGATAAAGAGGAAAGGTTTAACTGGCTCTTGGTTCTGCAGGCTGTAAAGGAAACATGATGCTGGCCATCTGCTCAGCTTCTGGGAGGGAGGCCTCAGGAAACTTACAATCATGGCAGAAGTCAAGGGGAAGCAGAATTGTCTTATATGGCAGGAGCAGGAGCAAGAGAGAGGGGGGAGGTGCCACACACTTTTAAACAACCAGGTTTCATGAGAACTCAACTATCATGAGAACAGCACTGAGGGGATGGCTAAACCATTCATAAGAAACTGCCCCCATGATCCAATCACCTTTCACCAGGCACCACCTCCAACACTGGAGATTACAATTTGACATGAGATTTGGATGGGGCTGCAGATCCAAGCGCATATCAACAATTACGCTTAGAATATTATAAATGGAAATAAAACTGTAAAAATACTTGTAATGTGCATTTCTCTATCCTGAATGAGCATAAAAATCTGCCTTCAGCTTGTCAAGTAATAGTGGTTGAAAGAAACTGGAGTGAGCCATAGATTTTAAGTTACTTACATTAGACTGGAAAGAAGCAAAATGACTTTTTCCTCTTATGCTTAATTAGGAATAATACATTATGTCAGCTGAACCTTTAGTTTCTTTAAATGTAACTCAGGGCCGGGTGTGGTGGCTCATACCTGTAATCCCAGCACTTTGGGAGGCTGAGGCGGATGAATCACTTGAGGTCAGGAGTTCGAGACCAGCCTGGGCAAAATAATACAAAAATTTGCCAGGTGTGGTGGCGCATGCCTGTAATCCCAGCTAATTAGGAGGCTGAGGCAGGAGAATTCGCTCAAACTCGGGAGATGGAGGTTGCAGTGAGCGGAGATTACGCCACTGCACTCCAGCCTGGGTGACAGAGATCCCATCTCAATTAAAAAAAAAAAAAGTAAGTCAGACAATGTTATTCTCCTACATTCAGTCTTTGCCTCAGTCACACTTGTGGTTATATTTGAAATCCTTATCATGGTTAGCCACTGTTGACCTATTGCTCCAACTTGTTCATCCCTTCCTCCTCCTCCTTCCTTCCTTTCTTCTTAGCCTGTTTGTGCTGCTATAACAAACTGCCATAGACTGGTGGTTTACATACAACAGATAATTATTTTTCACAGTTCTTGTGGTTGGGAGTTCCTAGATCAAAGCTCCAGCATATTTGGTGTCTGGTGAGGGCCTGCTTCCTGGTTCATGTGTTCTCTCATGGTAGAAGAGAGTGTAAGAGCTCTCTGGGGTTTCTTTTATAAGGATACTAATCTTATTCAAGAGGACTCCCTTCTCTCTCACTCTCTGTGCTTCTGTCTCCCTCCTCCCTTCTCTCTCTTAATTCATCAAAAGAAGATACAGATTTGTGTGTGTGTGTGTGTAAGATATGCAAGAATATGAAGATTTGTTTACTTGCAATATTAGTACCACTTTCCTCTCCCTTTCTCTCTCTTCATTTACTACATTCCAGTTATCCTAGCCTCTGTGTTCATTCTCATAGGACTTATCAGTCGCACTTCCCACCCCAGGACCTTGGCATATTATTTTTATTCTCCCTAAGTAAATCTTTCCCTGATTTTCCAATGTTTTTTGTTTCATCTTAATAAACATGTTATCATAAGAAGACTTCCTTGGTTACATCATGTAACTCTCTTTCTTCATACTGGGCTTTTTTTTTTTAATAGCACTTTTCTTTGAATAGATATTATATTTATTTGCTTATTAGTTTATTGGGTATCTTCTTCACTAGATTATAAGCTTGTGAGAATAGCTTCTTTGTATTTTTCCCTGCTGTAGCTTCAGTGGCTAGGGAAGTAAGTGATTCATTGCAAGATTTTAGCAAATATTTGTTGAATGAACAAATAAGCAGACCAGGTCAAAGAGATGAGGTTGAATTTGTCTTGAGCCTGGAATATTCTCTGAAAGTTGCTTTAATCTTTTTAAAACCCTGTCTAATTTGCCTCATTCTCTAAAGTTTAGAATGTGGGAAAACTTAGGTAAGTTCCGAGTACTAAAATAATAGCGATATAAATTTAGAAAATTTTGGTAAAAATGCTTTGAATTTTTCAGGAAGGGGTTTTGCATGTATATTGTTTATATGTTGGCGTCTAAAAATGTCAAGATGTCTTTTTAAAGAAAAATTGTTTTCAAAATGTCTTCTATGTTATCTGTTTAGCTTCAATTTGCCAAACACACCTTGACAGAGATTTAGTGTTTTGACTTGCCTCTTTATTCCTGGGGTTGTCCCCTTACCCCTCAGTTTCTTAATTTCAGATCTTGAAGGGGTCTTGAATGTGTAGATCAGTCCAGGACTTAGGATTGTTTTTTGTTTTGTTTTCGTTTTTGTTTCTGAGACACAGTTTCACTCTGTCGCCTAGACTGGAGTGCAGTGGCATGATCTCGGCGCACTGAAACCTATGCCTCGTGAGTTCAAGTGATTCTAATGCCTCAGCCTCCTGAATAGCTGGGAATACAGGTGCCCATCACCATGCCCGGCTGATTTTTGTGTTTATTAGTAGAGATGCGATTTTACCATGTTGGTCAGACTGGTCTCGAACTCTAGACCTCAAGTGATCCACCCATCTCGACCTCCTAAAGTGCTGGGATTACAAGCGTGAGCCACTGTGCCCAGCCAGGACTTAGGATTTGTGTAGGGAAAGTCAGAGAATTATTTGCTTCCAAATGCCACAGACTCCTTTCAGCTGTTGTATTCTGTTGTTGAATTCATCTTTGGAACCACCTGACCTTTTCTGTGGTAGAAAGGACCTCAGTTGAATAATGAACTGGGGCTTAGATAAACTAATAGGTGCTGCTGAGAATAGAAGTGGGCTCTTTAGGGATAGTCTATACTGTTCTAGACTGGCATTCCTTTTGTCATAACTGAAAAAGACTAGATTTTAGGGATGGGTGATATAGTTGTTACCAGGCATGTATACTTAGCTTTGGAGTAAATGAGTTGGATCATAGGAAACATAAGAGTGAAGAAATTGTCAGAAGATAATAAAGAATTTGTGTGTGTGTGTGTGTGTGTGTGTGTGTTTGCATGTGTGTGTGTGTTATGAAAATGAAGATAATTTGTTCTCTCTTGCATTGTTAGTTCCAGTTTATTTTTGTGATTTTTAAGATACTTTTGATTGGCCGGGTGCAGTAGCTCATGCCTATAATCCTAGCACTTTGGGAGGCCAAGGCAGGGTGGATCACTTGTGGTCAGGAGTTCAAGACCAGCCTGGCCAACATGGCAAAACCCCGTCTCTACAAAAAATACAAAAATTAGCCCAGTGTGATGGCGGGCACCTGTAATCCCGGTACCTGAGAGGCTGAAGCGGGAGAATCGCTCAAACTCGGGAGGTGGAAGTTGCAATGAGCCGAGATTGGGCCACTTCACTCCAGCCTGGGGGAAAGAGCGAAACCGTGTTTCAAAAGAAAAAAACAAAGAAAGGGGAAAAAAGATAGTTATGTTTATATATCATATATTGTCATAGTAAAACTATTTGTTCTTTTTTTTTTTTTTAAACCTAACTGGAAATACATCTTTGTTCTTCGATAGTTAATATTTTATCTAACTTTTCATTACTGTTCTACAGAATCATAGACCAATCCAGCAATGTGGAGATAGCATCTTTTCCAATCTATAAGGTTTTATTCTGTGCACGTGGACATGACGGAACAACAGAGAGCAATTGCTTTGCATTTACAGAGAGTTCCCATGGTTCAGAAGAATTTCAGATACATGTTTTCTCCTGTGAAATTAAAGAGGCAGTAAGTATACTATAGTGTAGCAATTTGCTATAGAGATGAATTAGGGTAACCTTTTTGAGCTCTAATTTCACTGTTGTATAAATACATTACATAAATTTGGAGCATATTTCTAAAGACAAAATTAGTATTTGTAATGACATAGAACTGAATGTGGAAAGTCAAGTCCGGTATATCTGCGTAGGTAGGGCACTCTCACAACTTAGCAGTTGTCATAGAAAAATACAACTGGATGAGTTGCCTTTCTACCAAACCATGGTAGTGAATTACCTATGCTCAGAAGGGAGAATATTTTTGCAGTTCTCTTATTACTTTGCCCTAGTAGATTGTTCCATGTGATATAAAAAAGTGCCTATAATGATACCTGTTTCTCTGATGGGCTGGATAGTTGCATATTGCTTTCATTTAGATATTGCATTAAGATTATTTTATTGATCTGTGTGGTTTTCACTGGTGATTATTTGTTTTGTGCTTTCTTGCTCAGAGGCTATATTTTGCTTCAGAGAACTGGCTTAATTAAAAATACAAATGCTCACATAGAGCGGGTATAACAACTTGTTGTCCTTTGAAAATGCCAGTAAGTTTTTTTTATAGCAATTATTAATTGGTAGATTATTGTTAGGAGAAATGGTTTAGATTAAATGCTGTTAAATGCATAGGGAAATCTTCTTTTCTACATCTATTGAACTATCCCCAATTTTAAAATGTTGCACTATTAAACTCTTAGTACTTGCAGCCATTTCAAAGGCATTCATAAATGTGTGTGGATGGCAATGTCTCAGGTATGTTTGCTTGTAAAAAAATAAATTATCAGCAGAAAGTGCTGAAAGCAATAGTTATTCTAGCCTGTATCATGAAACATGAATAAATCATTCTATTAACAGGAGTTTTGGGTTTATTTCTGGCCACAAAATGGGAATTCATGGAAATGTAGATTTCTGTGAGTTTGATACAAAGCATGATGTGGTGTCAGTTCTTGTGCCCTGGTAATCAGTTTGCTTTACACTAAACTGAACATGCACAGATGCATAAAATTTAGAGTGTAACTGTAGAAATTATCTGTCAGAACCCATGCCTTATGAAAGAAGTTGAAGTTTTGTGTTTTGTTTTCTAGATGGGGCTTTATCTATTTTTTTCCCCAGCACTTATATATCTATGTGTGTACTGACTTCTTATTCAAAATGGTCTGATAGATAAGAGAGTGAATGAGTGTAAGTTTGCTGCTAGTGTGCCTGGCATATAGTAGTGAATATAAATATGCTGAAGGAATATGTATGTTTTTGTGAATGAGGGGGGCTATTTCTGATCCTTACGAACTCCACTACAGAGGTGGGGAAGCAGATGGTAGAATCCTGGCATTTCATGTTGGCAGCCATCATTTAACACACCTGTGTGATTTCTGAATCACTGGAACTCAACAGCAAGGAAATGAGCTTTGAAGACCTGGAGAACCTGCTGCTTGGAGAGAGAAATGCTGCTGCAGAAGGAAACTGAATTGCTGCAAGAGGTTTCCATAACTAATGGTATGAAACTGTCTTCTTTTGGATTATAGCATTCACTTGGGTTTAGAGTAGGGGAAATGTTTGTTATTTTTGAGAGCTTATCATGGTAGGTAAACAGTGGGAAAAAACTATAGGAAATTCTTGGCCAGACCATTTTGGATATAGTATTAAATAAATGCTCTCGATTTCTAGAGAGCATATTTGTTCCATTGCACATTATAAGCAAGTTAGCTCCATCTATTATAAATTTTTTAGAGTGCATTTTAGAAAGTGTTACATTATGCGGGCATTAGTGGTAAAATATATTGTTTGAAGGAGAAATACATGACAGTGGTCATTAAACCTTCTTATGAAACATTATTTCTTTTTAAAAAAATTTAAAAATCCTCCTCCAGGTAATGAATGAGACATCAGTTCTAAATGAGGAATAACCCAGTATAAATAGAGAGCTTATCCCAGGCACTGTGCTAAGCATTCATTTGATACTCATAACAGCCCCTGACCAGGTTGGTCTTATTAGACAAGTGACTTTATGTTTCTCTTTGCCTGGAGCAGTTCTACTTTATGCTTATTGTCCAGGTTATTACTAATACCCTCATTTTTATTCTCAAAAGTGTTGTGGTTTGGATGATAAATTGTGTGATTACCCTTTGTTTATCCTGTGGCTAAGAGACTGGGTGAGAGAGCTGGGTTTTAAATTGAAGTCTTTGACTTTGAAGAGCCATACAGTTTTCAGTAACAACTTTCCTGTTGCTTACATATTCTAAAACACAAATGTGGATTTTTGTATTTTAGTTATGTTTTATAAAGGGATTTATTGGCAACATAGCTTGCATTCCAGTTACTTTTTGTATTTTATCTGACCCTTTTACAGAAGCTGTCCAACATCTTCCTCTCTGCCCTAAAAAATAATTATGCTTTTAATTAATCTGAAGTCTTTTAGTTACATTTACTGGCTATCTGGTTGTCTAGTTCCCAGAAGTTTTCTGTTCTGTGATGAACACCTTTAGTCGTTAGTATTTCAGTCCCTCTTGATGGGCACAAACTGTTGGCAGATAGTTCAGGAACCAGGTGACAAACATTCTTACTGCTTAAGTATGTACTGTCCAGCAATGCCACACATTTATTTATTTATTTATTTATTTATTTTATTTTATTTTATTTTTTTACAGAGCTCATGGATGAGAGCTGAAGAGGTTTGTCGTTAAAGGAAGATTTCTGAAGCAGGAGTAGCAACATGGCTGCCACTACTGTCACTGTGTTGCTTATTTCACTATAAAACCCCTCAAACTGCAGGCACCAACAGTGGTAGAAGGGAATCCCAGTGAGGGTGATGACTCTCTTGGACACCTGTGACACAAGGATTAGGAGGTCCCACAGAAGGGTTAGGACACATTTGACTTGCAACAAACACTTTGCTGTGCTTCTACAGGACCCTGCTGCAGTAGATTTCAGTAATCTATGGCAAAATGGTTGGACAATCCAACCAGAAGTGTCTTGAGGTCAATGATCTCTGTATAAGGAGAATGATATGCTAGGCTTCTGCTGAAGAATTGCAGACCAAGCAAGGTATCAGAAAGTGTAGTGAAAAAAATACAAGGAGGCACCTGTTCTTGTTGCATCTTTGTGGATGTATTATATAAAACTTTTAATAAGATACTTTTAAAGTGTTGAGTCTTTTTAAGATTATGTTTCTACTAGCTAGTGTAACCATTCTATTCAAAGCAGATTTTGATGATATTTGTATGTTTTAGAATACTATTCAGTATTAGAAACTCTTGAGTGTTATATTATAGGAGCATGTTTTTTATCATCTGGGTGTTAAAGGCATTCAGAGATATTTCTTGATAAATATCAAGGGCATCATTGGGAAGATATTTATTCTTATTGCATTGGGGTTGCAGATATGACACTGTATAAAATAAAACCTGTTCCTTGCATGGGAAAATTTCTTTTTCTTTTTCTTCGAGATGAAATTTCACTCTTGTTGCCCGGGCTAGAGTGCAATGGTGCAATCTTGGCTTGTTGCAACCTCCACCTCTCGGGATCAAGTGATTCTCCAGCCTCAGCCTCCCAAGTAGCTGGGATTACAAGCACGCACCATGATACCTGGATAATTTTGTATTTTTAGTAGAGACAGGGTTTCACCATGTTGGTCAGGCTGCTGTCAAACTCCTGACCTCAGGTGATCCACCTGCCTGGGCTTCCCAAAGTGTTGGCATTACAGGCGTGAGCCACCACACCCAATGGAAAATATCATTTCTAAACAAATATTTAATTGGTATGTTAGCTAAATGCCTCATTTTGGAACATAATTCAGAAGTTATCTTGTCCATGTTTTCCTTAAATCAATTGATATTTATGATTTTTAAAAAGTTCCCTGGTAATGTGCCTCTTATTTTAGTTCCTTCCCATGAATAATGTATTTGAGCTAGTTGTTTTAAAAATTTTAATACATACCTTTCAAGGTATGTATTTTTCACATTTATTTCTTGGGTGAACTTTTTTTTTTTTTTTTAAGTGGAGTCTCCTAGGCTGGAGTGCAGTGCAAGATCTCAGCCCACTACGATCTCAACCTCCTGGGTTCAAACGATTCTTCTGCCTCAGCCTCCTGAGTAGCTGGGATTACAGGCGCATGCTACCATGCCTGGCTAATTTTTATGTTTTTAGTAGAGATGGGGTTTCACCTTGTTGGCCAGGCTGGTCTTGAACTCCTGACCTCAAATGATCCACCTGCCTCAGCCTCCTAAAGTACTGGGATTACAGGCATGAGCCACCATGCCTGGCCTTGGGTGAATATTTTCTTGATATATGGTGTTTCTAAACGAGTGGGTTATCTTTCACCAATATTAATGAAAAGACTTCATCTTGGAGAAACTAGCTATGTTATTTATTTTAAATAAATACCTTTGTTACTTAATAACAGTGTTTTGGACTTTTAAGATGTAATACATATTTGAGAATTTGGAAAATACTGAAATAAAAAAGAAAATAAAAGGTGCTTAAAATTCCGCCACAGTTAAGATTTTGGTGTATCTCCATTCCAGATATCTACATGTGCTGTCCTCCCTGCCTCTTCAAAAATAACAACAAACTCAAACAGATATACTGTTTTGTGTTTAGTATTTTCTATAGATACTGTTTTCTGGAGTAAGATTGTATTATTTATCAATAAACCTTTTCCTTCTGCAAAGAAAATGCCCATTCAAGACTATTGGTGTATGTATTTTAATAGTGTGACATATATTGAAGTATTTGCCATGGAATGTGTTTTTAATTTTCTTTTCTTGATGTACAGTCAGCCCTCTATATTTGTGGGTTCTACATGAATGCAGTCAACTAACCATGGCTTTAAAATATTTGATAAAAGTGTATGGTTTCATCTGTACTGAATATGTATAGCCTTTTTTCCTTGTCATTAGTCCCTAAATGATACAGTATAAAAACCATTCACATAGCATTTATATTCTATTAGGTATTATAAGTAATCTAGAGATTAAAGTATATGGAAAGATGTGTGTAGGCTATATAGAATATTACCCAATTTTATATAAGGGACTTAAACATCTATGGATTTTGGTATCTGGGAGTTTTGGGGGGTCTTGGAAACAATTCCCCATGGATACCAAGGGACAACTGTAATTGGTTATCCAGTTTGTCCTAAGATACTGATAGTCATTGTTTCTGAAGTTTCTTGTTAATTCTTGGATTAGTGTTTCAGCTTATTCACAGACTCTAGAATTCACAATTTATTTTAACTCTTGGTAGAAGTGACGACTTGTAAGATGTAGTATTAAATGCAATTTGATTGCCGTTAATGCAGTTAATGTACTGTTATATTCTTTCTCCAAAAGAGAGAAAGATGGAGTCTGATTTTTTTTTTTCTCCATCATTCTCTATCACTCTGGCTCAGCTCCATATACTTAACCTTTCCATAAAGAATTTCTTGAAGCCTTGCCATCTGTTTTAGAATTTGCCAAGTTCTTTGACTTTTTTTGATATGACCTTCTGATGTGACAAGCTGGCTGATCTGACATAAAGAATGTGAAAAAGAAGAGATAGAGATGGGAAAAAAGAATAAATATGGCTGGGGTTTAACTCTACCAATGTATACAAAATTACATACAGGTGTTCCCCTGTTTTCACATACAGTGCTTTCTTAAAAATACACTTGTCTGGAAGTAGCCAGAAAGAGTCTTGGCCCAAAACCCCCTAACAGCAGTTATTGTGGCATCTCTACAGTGGGGAATGTTGTCGGAGTTATTAAGATATTATTTTAGGCATGTAGAGAGGAAAAGGGGTCCTTGGGAAATTTTCATTTTTTAAAGCGTCTCTGGAAAAGTTTCTTGTAAAGCCCCGGCTCTTAGAGCCAGGCCAGCAACCTATAATATGTAAATGCCAGCCATTAGAAACTGGGTCCACCTGACATGGCAATTCCCATGGCCTTCTTGCCCTTGTCCCACATGTTCCTGGCAACATGGCTGCCCACATATATCCTTGCATGTGGAGAGCATCATGGCGCCCTGTATTTGCATATTAAAAGCTAGGGTGGGAGGGCTAGCTTTTTCCACCTGCTACTTGAATGACATGCCTAGTCAAACCCATCCCCTGAGCCCTATGCAAATCAGGCATTGCCTTCTCCAGCCTCTGCATATATACCTGGTTAGTATCTGTGGCAGGTGGTGTTCTGTCTCTTGGCTTTGGAGCCCCTCTCCCTCTGTCTCTGTATAGGGGAGCTGCTGCTTTTTTTCTTTGCCCTTCTTTCTTGCCTGTTAAACTCCCCGCTCCTTAAAACAAAACAAAACAAAAAATATGCTGAAGTTAAATGTATAAAAAGCAGGCAGTAGACTTTATATTTCATTTAGGAATAGCAAGTGGAGAATACCCAGAGAACTAAAAGTAGTTTAAAGTCTCTGTTTATAGTTGACCTTGTAGGCATAGTCTTCAGTGACATGTTTCTAGCATATTCTTTGGTTCTCTTTTCCTCTATAAACATTTGAATTATTGGGCTAAATCCAGTAAGTATCCAGCTGAGGCTGAACCTTTCTGCTTTTAGCTTACCTAATGATTCCCTCTCATCCATCCCCAAGCACATTCAACTTACATTTGCTGAAGTATAGGCTGTATGTTCTCTCTTGTATTTTTGATACCTAGACTAATACTTGGTATACAGAAGGTGCTCAAATAATATTTGTTGAATGAATGAGTTTATCATTGTCTTAATTGTATAAGATTTGAGGCCTACAGTTCTTATTAGCGTCAATCCTTTGCTGCTTTTGTTATTTTTACTCATACAAGATTAAAATGGGGATAGCATGGTAAAATACTGAAGAAATTTTAGGAACATTGTGATATAAATATGGTGCTACTGCAGAAGTTGAACTTTAGACTGGCAGGTAGGATTTCTGTAGAGTCGTTAAAAGTTAAACTATTAATTTGGCATTGGGAAGGCACTTTAGGGTAATCATTGATTAATGGGCATAAATGTGGCAATCGGAAGTTTTTGAATGTGTTAGACTGTGTGTGCTTGTACAAGAAAAAGTGGCAGAATATGTGAATAAAACAAAGGAAAACGAAAGACCTCATACATTAACAGACTCTTCTGTTATAGGGAGTATTCCTGTTTTAAGCAAGTTACAAATATTGTATTCCTAGACTAATACAGTTCAACAAGTACTTTGAATTCACTTTATCTAAAGTGAGGGATTTATTAATGTTCACAGCATTCTTCTTACCTATAATTTCCAGTGTGACATATTGAAAATATTTTTTTAACCCATCACATTTCACCTTGTTTTCATTGTCAACCTATGGGTGGGCTGAGAGATTTGGAGAATCTTTGGTGCTTCAGTCTCACAAGTTTGTGATGATCTGATGCATCTTTTGGAACCAAGAAGGAGAATAACTTCTGGAGAAGTGTTGGATTTAGAGTACTTCTTCACTTTGAGGAAAGAAGATGAGCTATACACACAAATACACACACATATGTATATCCATATATATGTATGTATGTATAAAAGTAGTCAGTAGAGTGGCCTAATACCAATAAAATAGATAAGAATAAGACCATTTCAGCATTCATTCTGGGAACCCAACACTTTTATAGCACAACAACATTGAGTAAAAATGCTGGTACCTCTTTATATTACTGGCTTTAGCAATAAAGCCAGTATCTACTTTATTCTATGGTTCTGTATCTAGCCCCCAGAGGCTGAGGAAAGTGAAAAGAGAACTTGGGAGACTTGGGCTAAAACCTTGTTTGTGAGAGAGTGTTGGGAAGATTCAGATACTAATATTTTAGTAAATCATCTTAAGATACATTCAATTTCGTAGTATATTTTGAAGCCTAGAAATATCTCTAAATATAGTTTATTTTGTGAACTTAAATTAGTTCAGTATCTTTATCACGATGTTTAAATGTCAGAGTTGAGAGAAGCAAGCAAATATTTGAAAGATAATTTTTTTTAAAGTAAAAGATCCCTTCCTTCCTTCCTTCCTTCCTTCCTTCCTTCCTTCCTTCCTTCCTTCCTTCCTCCCTCCCTCCCTCCCTCCCTCCCTTCCTTCCCTTCCTTCCCTTCCTTCC
This sequence comes from Theropithecus gelada, assembly GCF_003255815.1. NCBI lineage: Eukaryota > Metazoa > Chordata > Mammalia > Primates > Cercopithecidae > Theropithecus > Theropithecus gelada. The sequence goes on along the minus strand of NC_037668.1, from coordinate 191,761,060 downwards.
CTTCCTTCCCTTCCTTCCTTCCTCCCTCCCTCCCTCCCTTCTTTTCTTTTCTTTTCTTTTCTTTTCTTTTCTTTTTTCTTGTCTTGTCTTGTCTTTTCTTTTGTCTTTCTTCTCTTTCTTTCTCTCTGTTTTTTTGAGACAGAGTCGTACATTACCCAGGCTAGAGCAGTTACGCAATGGCTCACTGCAACCTCCGCCTGCCAGGTTCAAGCAATTCTCCTGCTTCAGCCTCCCGAGTAGCTAAGATTACAGGCATGCACCACCATGCACTGCTAATTTTTTGTATTTTTAGTAGAGATGGGGTTTCACCTTGCTGGCCAGGCTGGTCTTGAACTCCTGACCTTGTGATCTGCCCACCTTGGCCTCCCAAAGTGCTGGGATTACAGGCGTGGAGCCACCGTGCCCGGCCCTCTTGCCCTTCTTCATTCTCAAGATGCTCGGATTCTAGTTGCAGCTCCTAAATCATAGTTCTCTGCTGGTCTCCAGTATGTAAGCTGGTGGTGCTTACTGTTGAACTTTGTGTACATTTGAAAGCCCTCCTCAGATTTGAACTTAAGTTTCCATGAAGTAAAATGATACCCCATTATTAATTTCAAAGTAAAAAATTCTGTTAATTTACTTTTTAAGTGATATTTCTGCAATATTTCCCTTCTTGGACTTCACATTGATGATAGTTTTTAGGTTGTAATAATTTGGAGTTTGGATGGTCTACATTTACCACCAAAAGTTGTTCGCCCCCTCTTTTTTTAAATACACAAGTGATGAAAATGTCATGTAATTCTAAACATCTGATAAATACTTGGACTATATATATAAATATATATATTCTGCTAAAGAAAATTCTGGTCATGGAAAATTATAGATTGAATAGTTCGGAGAGAAGGCTATCAGAATGCAATTAAAACCTTTGCCTAATGGTATTTTCTTTTTTACTCTTTTAGGTAAGCAGAATTTTGTATAGTTTCTGTACAGCATTCAAACGTTCTTCCAGACAAGTGTCTGATGTTAAAGACTCAGTTATTCCTACCCCCGACAGTGATGTGTTTACCTTCAGTGTCTCTTTGGAGGTAAAAGAAGACGATGGAAAAGGAAACTTTAGGTGAGGCAGTTGGAAAGATTAAAAATTAGCATTGTGTCTGGAGTATAATATAGGCTCATACAAAATTTTAAGAAACTATAAAATGTTGGCATAAAGCCTCAAACTGATAAATATTTGATTGGTGAATGAATATTTTTATTCTCGTGCTTGTCAGATATTTCTTTCCTTTTTTTTCTTTTCTTTTTTTTTTTTGAGATGATGAGTTTCATTCTTGTCACCCAGGCAGGAGTATGCAATGGCACAATCTCGACTCATTGCTACCTCCGCCTCCTGGGTTCCAGTGATTCTCCTGCCTCGGCCTCCCAAGTAGCTGGGATTACAGGCGCCTGCCACCATGCCTGGCTAATTTTTGTATTTTTAGGAGAGACGGGGTTTCACCATGTTGGCCAGGCTTGTGTTGAACTCCTGACCTCAGGTGATCTGCCTGCCTTGGCCTCCCAAAGTGCTGGGATTATAGGTGTGATCCACCGCGCCCGGTCAGATACTTATTTTCTTAAAGATTTAAAAGATATTGATACTTGAGAAAATTTAGTAAAATAATAAAAGTAGAATAAAAACTATGATCTTGTCAGCCACAGTCACTTTTAACTTTGGTCTGTTCCCTTTGTTTATTTCTAGGGGAATTTTTACACAATTGTATATGTAAAAAAAATTGTAACCTTTTTTTCTTTATGTTAAGTGTGCTAATCAAAATTGTTTTTAACAGTAACTGATAATATATGGTTTGATCACCACTTAATTAACCATTTCTTTCTTTTGTATGTTTAGAATGTTTTCCTCCAGTTCAGATATAGACAGTTAATAGGAAACAGTTACATTATTTAATGCTCAACTTTGTTCCTTAGCTGTGCCTTTAATTCTAAGAGTAGTTGCTAGCTAGGTATTTTTATCTGTAGCTTTACAGACATAGAAATTGAGGTCATGTCAAAGTTGCTCAAGATATTTTTTCTTTTCAGATAAGACAACCCATATTTTATACATTGATTGTTTTAATTAATTAATTTGTAAGAATGGTCTAGCCTAGGCTAGAATTTGATTAACTTGTCCCTGTTATGTATCTTTGTCCATCTTTTATTTATATATTCATGGATACATCACAGTCATCTCAAATTCTATGTGTCTAAAAGTATGCTTTTCTCACTTCCTTTGCTTTGGATTTTACTGTTTTACAGGCACTTATGATCACCCAACCAGCTAAACCAGACATGTGACAGTCTTAACAATTTTAAGTAAACATTATTCCTAAATTTGTTTTAAAACTGAAATTTATCATGTTCTCTCTCTGTTTTTTTTTTTTTTTTTTTTTTTTTTTTTTGAGATAGAGTCTTGCTCTGTCACCCAGGCAGGAGTGCAGCGGTGCGATCTTGGCTCACTGCAACCTCTGCCTCTTGGGTTCAACCAATTCTCCTGCCTCAGTCTCCCGAGTAGCTGGGACTGCAAGCGTGCACCACCACTCAGCTAGTTTTTGTATTTTTAGTAGAAATGGGGTTTCACCATGTTGGCTAGGCTGGCCTCAAACTCTTGATCTCAAGTGATCCGCCTGCCTTGGCCTCCCAAAGTGCTGGGATTGCAGGTGTAAGCCACTGCGCTTGGCCATGTTGTCATTTTTAAGATCTTGCTTTTAACCTTAGTTAGCAGACAAAATATAAGGCTCTTATAAACTCAATTTAAAAAATAATAATGGCTGTGTTGCTGACTATAAAATTTGTAGTTTGCTGCCTGTGGCAAGGTGAGAGTTTAGTATATCTTAAGAATAAGATTGTTGTTGCTTAAATACTTCGTTGTTTTGTTCTAACCTTGGAATAGGTATTTTATAATTTTATTAGATTATTGGTAATTCCTTTTCCTTTTTAATATTTCAGCCCTGTGCCTAAGGATAGAGATAAATTTTATTTCAAATTAAAGCAAGGAATAGAGAAGAAGGTTGTGATTACAGTGCAGCAACTTTCTAACAAAGAATTAGCTATTGAAAGGTAAGCAGCTTGCTCCTGAATGCTACCAAAAACTTGTATTGACATTGTTACTGTCTCAGATGCATTGCTCAGTGTGGCTTTTCACTGTGCTTCATTTTCTCCAATTAAAAATGAGAATAATTAATAATACTTTATCTACTTTAAGTTAGATGTAACTGGTTCATTGAAAATCTCAATTGTTGGGGTAAGTAAACATGAAATGGCTTTAGTTTTTCAGCCATAACTGTTACAACTGGGTTTGTTCACATCCCTTTTTCTTGTTCCTTATTTACCTACAGCATAAATACTTTAACTTTTCAGTTACTTTCGATTACTCTGCCACTTAGCTGCTGGAATTTCAGAAACTTTAAAAGATACATATTTTTAAAATATATAAATACATACACATATACTTGTGTGTCAATTCACAGGAAAGCCATTCAGAAAACAAAGGAATGGTAGGATAAAAGATATAAATAAAGTCAGTAAGAAATGATAGTTCTGGGAAAAAATTTGAAATATAGATGATAGAGGAAAAGTTAATGTCTACAATATACATAAATTTCTTAACAATTGGCAGAAAGCAGAGGAGAAAAACAGGTCAGAGTATAAATAGATGACAGGAAAGCTATTGGATGGTTAATAAACATGTAAAGAGGTCCTGATTCACAAAAATATAGGGAAATATGAATTATAGTAACCTTAAGATATCAGATTGCAAAAATACGTAGTGATGGTGGGGTTATGGGGAAAAGGAATTCTCATACTGTTAATGGAAATGTAAAATGTATGTATGTCCTTTTTGAAAATCAGTTAGGCAACATATATAAAAATTTCAAAAATACCTATAATTGGACACATAGGTCTTATTTTAGGAAATCTGTGCTATTTGAAATAAAAGTATCACTATTTAAGGACATATCTGTAAGGATGTTTGTTAATAAACCTAATTCAAAGTTAATTCAATACCTAGTACTACTTTGTCTTTGTTGCTACATATTTGTTAAATTGAAAGTTGCTTTATTATGCCAAAAAGGAAGTGCTAAAAAAAATGATGGGGGCATATAATAAAGATAGGGTTTGAAGGGGCTCCAACTGGTTACTTCTCGGGCAATCTGAACAGTAAAATAATTAGGTACTTCAGTCAATTATCGGTAAGTACTGAAGTCAATCTGTACTTCAGTCAAACAACAAAGGATGTTTATTTAACTTTGAAGTATTATTTGTAGTGGCAAAAACTGGAAATACAGATACCTATTTAGCTTCAAGGAGCGAAGGAAGTTGGTGATGCTGAAGAGAAATAAAAGCCTCCTCATCAAGACTGCTGTATACTATGACACTTCCCTCTGTCTTCCCTCCATAGTCTCTAGACTGGGATGAGAGTGGGAGGCAATTCAGGCGCTGGCTGATGACATCATGGCCACTTCTGTTCCTCTTAAATCTAGGAGAAGGTATCTGGCCCCCAAATTATCTGCAGTTTTTTTTTTTTTTAGAAGGTAGGCTGTCTAGCTCCACTTTGTTCCCATCTTTGAATCCTGCCAGGCAACAGGAAGAGTTTTATTCAGCATCTTGGTACAGTGATGCATGCATGTGTTTTTAATTGCTTGCAAAGTTTGGCCATATGTAAAAACCATCTTTTATCAATTTTAAGATGCATGTGTTTTCATATTGAACATCTCTGAAATTGTAGTTTGTCTTATAATTGATGGCATTTTAAAAAAATACTTTTTAAGTTCTGGGATACATGTGCAGAACATGCAGGTTTGTTACATAGGTATATTGTGCCATGGTGGTTTACTACATCCATCAACCTGTCATCTAGATTTTAAGCCCCACATACATTGCCTATTTGTCCTAATGCTCTCCCTTCCCTTGCCCCCAAACCCTGTCAGCCACTGGTGTGTGATGTTCTCCTCCCTGTGTCCATGTGTTCTCATTGTTCAACTCCTACTTATGAGTGAGAACATGTGGTATTTGGTTTTTTGTTCCTGTGTTAGTTTGCTGAGAATGATGGTTTCCAGCTTCATCTGTGTCCCTGCAAAGAACATGAACTCAGGCTTTTTTATGGCTGCATAGTATTGCATGGTGTATATGTGCCACATTTTCTTTATTTAGTCTGTCATTGATGGGCATTTGGGTTGATTCCAAGTCTTTGCTATTGTGAATAGTGCTGCAATAAACATACATGTACATGTGTCTTTATAGTAGAATGATTTATAATCCTTTGGGTATATACCCAGTAATGGGATTGCTGGGTCACATGGTATTTCTGGTTCCAGATCTTTGAGGAATCGCCACCCTGTCTTCCACAATGGTTGAACTGATTTACACTCCTGCCAGCAGTGTAAAAGCATTTCTATTTCTCCACATCCTCTCCAGCATCTGTTGTTTCTTGACTTTTTAATGATTGCCATTCTAACTGGCGTGAGATGGTATCTTATTGTGGTTTTGATTTGCATTTCTCTAATGGCCAGTGGTGATGAGCTTTTTTTCATGTTTGTTGGCCACATAAATGTCTTCTTTTGAGAGGCATCTTATAATTATAGTTGTCACTTTTTTTCCATGAGATATAAAAAATAATGATGAGTCTTAAAATTGATGACTTTCTTAAAATCGATGAAAAAGAGTTGAAGATAAAGTATTTTTGATGTTGAATATTATGGTTCCAAAATAATACGGTTACATTTTACATATAGGAACCTTTTAGTTTTTAGGGGTAAGCATTATATATAGCAATGTTTTAAACTTTTTATTTGGAAGTAATTTCAAACTTACAGAAGAGTTAAAAACAATCAAACTAGTAGAGAGAAGGCCTGTATACTCTTTACCAAGATTGTTACCAATATCTCAGTGTTACCAATGTTACTAAAATCTCATATATTGGAGACATTTTACCTAATTTGCTTTGCATTCTCTTTCTTTTTTTTTTTGAGACAAAGTCTCGCCCTGTCAGCCCACCTGGAGTGCCGTGGCCTGATCTTGGCTCACTGCAACCTTCACCACCCGGGTTCCAGCTATTCTCCTGCCTCAGCCTCCTGTGTAGCTGAGATTACAGGTGTGCTCTACTACATCTGGCTAATTTTGTATATTTTTAGTAGTGACGGGGTTTCACCATGTTGGTCAGGCTGGTCTCGAACTCCTGACCTCAAATGATCTGCCTGCCTCAGCCTCTGAAAGTGCTGGGATTACAGGCATGAGCCACTGCGCCCAGCTTGCATTCTCTTTCTCTTCTCCCTGCTACTCCCTATACAAATACAATTGTTTTCCTGAACACTTTTAAGAGTGAGTTAAATACATCATGGCCCTTTTCTCCTAAGTGCTTTAGTGTATATTTTACAAGAATAGGGATATCGCTTACATCACCACAGTATACTTATCAACCTACGTGAATTTAGCATTCATACACTATTAATCTAACCTGCCATTTACCTTCCTATTTTGCCAGTTAACCTAATAATATCCTTTTCCCTCCTCCAGTTCAGGATTCATTCTAGGATTAGATATTGCATTTAGTTGCCATATGTCTTTAGCTTTCTTTAACCTGGAACATTTCCACAGCCTTCCTCTGTCTCTTAAGACGTGGACGTTTTTGGAGAATGTATCCATTTTTCCTCTTTTTAATATAACATTGCCCATTTTTTTGGCTTTGTTTAATATTTCCTTGTGATTAAATTCAGATTATATATTGCTGCATAAGTTATGTGTCCTTCACCAGAGTATCACATCTGGAGGTGCTTGATAGCCATCTGTCCCTTGATGATGATGTTAATTTTGATTACATAGTTAAGATGTCTGATTTCTTCCCTCTATGATTACTTTTTTTCTCCCTTGCAACCGGTTAGCAGTTGTGAAGAAACACATTAAGACCATGAAAATATGCTGGGCGCGGTGGCTCACGCTTGTAGTTCCAGCAGTTTGGGAAGCTGAGGCGGGCAGATCAGGAGGTCAACAGATCGAGACCATCCTGGCCAACATGGTGAAACCCTGTCTCTACTAAAAATACAAAAATTAGCTGGGCTTGGTGGTGGGCGCCAGTAGTCCCAGCTACTCAGGAGGCTGAGACAGGAGAACCGCTTGAACACAGGAAGTGGTGGTCGCAGTGAGCCAATTGCACTCCTGCCTGGTGACAGAGTGAGACTTCATCTCAACAAAACAAAACAAAAAAACCAACCACAAAAATATATCCTGCTCCTCATCAAAATTTCCTCCTTAATTTAACATTCTTTTATGATTCTTGTTGGATCTAGTCTGTACTATGATGATTGCAAAATGATTAATTTCTCAACTCTTGCCTTCTCTCTACATTTTGCGTTCAGTCCTTGGCATTCGGATGTAAACCAGAGCTTTCCCTTTTCTTCCATTTAACTACTTGTTATTGTTACAGATTCCTAAATTAACCCCCCCTCCCCCCAGTACTACATAATTGATTGAAGTACCTAATTATTTTGGTGTTCAGATTGCCCCAGGATCAACCAGTTGGAGCCCCTTCAAACCGTATCTTTATGACATGCCTCCATCGTTTTTTAAAGCATCATCATCCTTTTTAGCCTAACAAAGCATCTTTCAATTTAACAAGTCTGTAGCAACACAGGCAAAGAAGTACTAGGTATTGAGTTAATTTAACTTTGAATAAGTGTTATTTAAAAATCTTGGACTTTTATGATTAAGTGGTATATTATGCCTAAACTGTGCCTAAATGTGAAGATAGGCAATCTTTTCTTTTCTCAGTAAGTTCCAAGTTTGATCAACTTGAATATAGAAACCTAGACAAATATAGGTGAAATAGTTGAATGCCTAATTATATATATGTTCTTTGCTAACTGGGTAAAACATTTGCACACACATTTAAATATATTACACAAAACAATAACTTAGAAATGTTACTTTTTGCCCACTCTTATATTCATAAAACAATTTTATCAGACTCTCATAATCTTTAATATCAGTGTCTTCATCATCATTAAAGCTACTTTTTGAATAATTTTAAGGCATTTTTTCCAGAGCACATTATGTCAACTTCTGCCTGAGTTGAGAGAAAATGCCTTTTGAATCAGTATATGCTACTGTCATTAGATATTTTACCAAAAACATGAGTACACATTTGTACCACATTAGGACAATTCTTTTTAAAATTACTTTGAATACATAAATACTATATTGGTTTTATTTCTTTTTTAATTGACACAGAAGAGTTGTATTGTATACATGTTTTGAGAGATGTATACTTGTGGAATGGCTAAATTACATTGCTTTTATTTTAACATAACTATTTTGCTGATGCTAACATCTGACGCTTGCAACCATGGACTTATATATCCAACAGTAATTACTGAATCCATGTTAAATTGCGTTGCTTCCTTTTCCGCTGATTTTGTCAGATAATCTCTGTAAACATCCAAATGTTAATTGACTAAAATTTCTTCAGGTGAATGACTCTTCCCTAAACAATACTTTGTTCAGCATAACAGACAAAATTACCTGTGATGTAGAAGATTTTGTAAATTCTTGGATTTTTCTATGTTGGTAAAAGAAACGTTTGCATTTCATTGGGTTAAATGTGGTATTTAATATGTTTAAATCAGACTGTAAACAGTGGAATTTAAGGTTGTCCAGCAGGTGGCAGCCTTACCAAGAAAATTTTTAACACCTCCGAATCTTTTCTGTTAGGCAGGGTCTCACTCTGTCACCCAGACTGGAGTGCAGTGGTGTGATCCTGGCTCACTACATCTTCCATTGCCTAGTTTCAAGCGATCCTCTCATGTCAGCCTCCTGAGGAGCTGAGACTACAGGCACTTATGGCTAATTAAAAAAGTTTTTTGGAGAGATGGGGGGTCTTCCTATGCTGCCCAGGCTGGTCTTGAACTCCTGAGTTCAAGTGATCTTGACTTGGCTTCCTAAAGTGCTGGGATTATAGGCGTGAGCCACTGTGCCTGACTGAAATCTTTAATAACTGCTGCTGACAAGTTAATTTGTACTATAAAAACACTGGTGTGAAAGAAAATCCTTCAAATAACATAATTTTTGCTTATCTTCTGAAGGAGAAAATAAACTTTATCATTAAAAAAAATTTTTAAATCATTTTTTAAATTATGTAAAATTTTCAACATTCAGTTTTTTGTTGTTGTTGTTGTTGTTTGTTTTTGGTGACAGGACCTTGCTGTGTTGCCCAGACTGGAGTGCAGTGCTGTAATCATAGCTCACTGCAGCCTTCAACTCCTGGGGTCAAGCTATCTTCCTGCCTCAACCTCCCGAGTAGCTGGGACTACAGGTGCCCACCACTACTCTGGGCTAATTTTATCTTGTCTTACTTATTTTTCATGGAGACGGAGTCTCGCTTAGTTGTCTGGGCTGGTCCCAAACTCCTGGCTTCAAGTGATCCTCCTGCCTCAGCCTCCCAAAGTGCTGGGATTACAAGTGTGAGCCACCATGCCTGGCCAATATATATATATATATTTTTTGAAAAAATATATTATGAAAGAAGCCATTTCTATGTGCATCCAAGGGCTTAAGGGTTGTTTATATCTAGATATTTTGCAAATTATACTGCAGTTGTCTGTCTTGACCCGTTTGATAACAAGTACTATGTTGTTTATCCCAGAATCCCTAGCATATAGTATAGTGCTTGGAACATGGAGCTTTATGCTTAGCTACTTACTCCTGCTTAGCACTTTCTCAGTGCCAGGCACTGTTCTAGGTGGTATTTATGAGGTATAGGTACTATTATCTTCATTTTGCAGTTGAGGAAACTGAGGTACAAAAGTTACATAACTTGACAGAGGCTATAAAATTAATTTTTAACTAAGTACATCTGGTACTGGAATACATGTTCTTACTCTTTACTGCTTCTTTTTAAATACTTGGATAAATGAATAAAAAGTATATAAAATTTTATAAAGTTAGAGCATTGGCTAAATTTGTTATAAGATGGAATTAATAACTGAATATTGCACCAATAAAATCCTGTATTTTTTAGAGAATGTATGAAAACTGTTCTCAAGTCATGAAAACGTCCAGTATTCTTTTCCTATTCTTGATTACCTATGTTGGATATCACATACTAAGTTTTATTTAATAACTGGATATAAAAAAGCAATAATAATGGCCAACATTTAATGAACACTTACTGTTTGATGGCCATTGAACAACTTATCTAAACATGTGAGGAAGGTGCTATTATAATTACTCCATTTTTTTTTTTTTTTTTGAGACAGAGTCTTGCTCTGTTGCCCAGGCTGGAGTGCGGTGGTGCGATCTTGGCTCACTGCAACGTCTGCCTCTTGGGTTTAAGCAATTCTTCTGTCTTAGCCTCCCAAGTAGCTGGGACTACAGGCATGCACCAACACACCCGGCTAATTTTTGTATTTTTAGTAGAGACAGGGTTTCACCATATTGGTCAGGCTGGTCTTGAACTCCTGACCTCGTGATCTGCCCACCTCAGCCTCCCAAAGTGCTGGGATTACAGGCGTGAGCCACCGTGCCTGGCCTATTACTCTGTTTTTACAGATGACGAAACAGAGGTTTAATCAGGTTAAGTAACTTTGGTTACTTGGCCAGAAACTGGTAGAGCCAGGATTTAAACCAGGAGCATCTGATTTCTGAGTGTGTACTCTTAAAGGCTAACCCCAATTAAATCTTGGTTATATACTAGGTTTAAAATTAAGCCAGTTTGAAGATAAATGAATTGGTATTCTTTGGTATTTTTTCAGCAGAATTTAAAAGTGCGAACTTAGATGTTAGGGCATTCAAGTGATTGCTTAGGAATTTCAAACCCTCAGTGACTTGGGAGAAAAGCTGATTTGTAGAAGAGAAAGCCAACATTAACAACTAAGAGGAGAAAGCAAGATCATTGTATATGAAATGTGTGAGGAGTGGTAGGCTGAGGCTTACTTATGGAGGGCCTCCAACTGAGATGTTCAAGTTTGTGCACATGAGGTCAGGGTCTTCTGGTGTTCCCAAAACAGAAATGGTGATCATTTCTCTCCCTGACTAGCTGCCATTATTATGGGTTTTGGTATCACAACATACATAAATATTGCAGAAGATTTCTTGCATACGAATACATTGATATGTATTTTTAAAGCCTTGATAGTGTTTAAAATACATTATTACTAGCACTGTTACCTAAATGCATTATTACTAGCACTATTATTTAGCACCCACTTGGATGCTTTGAATAGTTTGCTATGCTCAATAAATATTCCAAAGGTCAGAAAAGAGAAGGGGAAAATTTTTCAGTCTTTGCTGTATTAGTGCTCTGTCTAGTTGATTTTTTTGCCAAGTATTACTTCTTATTTCATGATAAAATGATTCAAGTCAAATAATACCATATACATTTAGAAAATGAGCCTCTTTATTATTCTTTAACATGAAGAGGTTCCAATAATGGTAATTTCAGGCCTTGGGGAAGAGTAATGGGGAGGCAATTTTTGGCACCAGGGTTTTATGTCTGTCCTATCACTCTGTTCTCAGGGGTCTGTCCTCATATTAATACTTGTGCTAACCAGAATGAAGTAGTGATACAGCAAGCAGAATATAATGATTAGAGTTGTTATAAGCACACAACTCAATTTGCAGCAAGTAACATGGGCCAATACTGTTGGAAAAGAAGGATTTTCATGAGCCACTTCTATCTCACATTGATTTGGGGAGATATAATCATTATATATACATTAGAAAAAAAACCACATCATTTCTAAAAGGCAGTGATCGTATCAGATCATGTAGTTTGATCATTTGGAGAGTTCAGTGATGTGCCTCTTTCTGTAGCAATTTTGCTTCAGTTTTCAGTTTATGCTTGCTGGCTTGCAGCACAAACTTTATAATGAGAAACTGAAGTGATAAGAACCATACCCTGTAGCATGGGTGATTGATAGTACCTTTCTGTGTGTTATTTTCTTGAGGAAAAGATTTCCTAGACAAGGATTACTGAAAAAATCACCCCGGGACTCTTTTCTTCTTGTGAAACAGTTTTTTAGTGTGATTTGCCATCACGAAATTTGATGGACAGTAGAATTTGAATTGTTTATTATTTTTGACTGCTCTAACTTCTTGTTAGACCATTCTGAGGGTCTTTTGCTGAATTTACTTGGTACTTATTTTTACTTTTGCCTTAGCAAGTTGTTACCGTTTTATTTAAGAAAAAAGTCAAGTTACTGTCTTGAAATTGCCTAGATGTTAGTCTGATTTGGATGTTTTATTCTCTTATGTAAATTAGTACGTTTTTAAACTTTTACAGCAAAATAAAGAATTTTGGATGTTCTAATAATTTCTCTTAGAGGATATCATTCTTCCCCTTCCTGAAAATAGGAATAGATGAGTGGGATGACCCATCTTCTGCATAGTGTTTGAAAGCTGCCCTGTGAGCTTATTCACTTGTCCTGTTTGTGTTTTCTTTTAAGGCAGTAGAAAGATGACTCTCTTTTTCCTTAGGAAAACAGGCATTACTTACTTATACAAAAGTACTTTCATTGTTCTCTGTTAATGATTTCATGTGACAATTGATAGAAAGCTATTGGCATTTTCAGGTGAAAAATTTGGGGAGTGGATAATTGGAAGCTTCTACCTGACTCTCAGCCTTTGAAGTGAAACTTGTAATCAGCACAGAATTTTCAGCATCTTTTTATTGCTGGCTTCTGTTGGCATCCAGTCGGGAGAGGTGGCATCATGGTTTAAGTATTAAATGTGGATGTAGTACTATTACCTTTTCAGCATTGTATTTTAAGAAATACTTTTAAAATATGAGCAATGAAAGCATATATTGTTGTCTGTAATGTGTTCTTATAAGTTGATTGATTCTAGATGTTTTGGAGCTCATTAAAAAAAATTCTAGTTTGAAGTAATTGTAGATGCACAGGAAATTGCAATAATAGTATAGAGATGCTCCATGTATGCTTCCCCATTTCCCCCTGTGGTAACATCTTACATAACCATAGTACAGTATCACCGCTAGGAAATTGGCATTGGTACAATTTGCAGACTTCTATTGCAGCTCTTTTTGAATCCTTTTGTAAATCACAGTATACTCTATAATATAAAAATTTAATTTGTTGGTTTAAGAAATTTGGATATGTAGCCTGGCTGCTAAGTAATTGGAAGAGATTGGGTATTTTAACCCTATCCTGTCCAGTTATCATGTTATTGCCCCTTGGCTCCAAATCTGTCCTCTTACCTGATCTGCATTAATGGAGCTTTAAACATATCTTCTTTGCAGCAAGCACAATATTAAATTATGCCAGTAGAGGGTGTTGCAGGGACACTGCAGGAAGATGGGGTTTCTTTTGTTTCTGATGTGTTACATTTAGTGTTTTCTTGCTCTTGCTACAAGATCCAGGGACATCCAGTGATGCTGTGCTTTTGCTGATGTTTGGTTCAACCTAGCTGTGCACCCAGTGCATGCAGTCCCTCCGTGAGCTCATAGCTTTGGTTCTGTCTCAGTGAGGCCCTTCTACAGCCCTCCTGACACAGACATTGTGTGCCCCAGGCCTCATACCACACTGCCAGTGAGCTGGCTCTGGAAGCCCTGATTTCCTTTGCCCACCTGCCTGCCAGCCTTTGCTGGCTGCAGCCCAGAGGGTTATTTCCTGCTTGCCTGTCGTCCAACTTTGCCTAGGCAGTCCAGCAAACTTCTTTGCTATTCATTGGGCTGTAATCCTACCTTCTCCAGTGAGGTCTGAATACCAGCTTTGGCGAAAGGACCCAACTTCCAAGTTAGTTCTTCCTTATGGTACTCTCCCTTAGCTTTAGGGTTATAATTCTCTTTATAGTTACTCTACTATGACAATTAACAATTCTTTATAGTAATTTCCCCCTGTTTAGATTACTGTGTTTTCTGTCCTAATAGAATCCTGACTTACAGTATCTAATTGAATTAATATCTAATGATATTAAGCCATCCATAAAGTTTCTGATATTTTTCCAGGAAAAACAAAACAAAAAGTGGTTTAGATAATCTTTTTACTGTCACAGTAACGGCAAGGAAAAAACAACTATTTTTTCTACGATATGTTTATTTCCATTCCATGTAGAGCCTTTTTCATACTAAAGCAAGGAACCCTGCAAAGTAGATTATCTTTTATTTACTTTTTTTTTTTTTTTTTAACAGTGAGTAGGGAGCTAAAGCATATTTTTTTTTTTGCTTTGCTATGAAATCTAGCTTATAATTGGCAACACAAGTATTTGAATCAAGACCATCTTGCTATTCTTCCTAAAGCCTTTTCATTTCACTCTTCTGTATGATTTTTTCTTTCTTTTTGGGGGGCTGGGGGATGTTTACAGGGGTCAGTGTTAAGTACCTATAAATAGGATATGATTATTTTATTTTATTTCTTTAGTAAATATTGTTTAGTTACTAATATTTTATCTGTATTTGTAATAGTAACATAGTTGTTTTATTCCCTTTTAAAGATCTTTGGATCATTTGAAAGGAAGAGGGACTTAAAAATGTTATTTTTTTAAGTAGGACTTTAGGCAATTAATTAAAAGTTAAATATGTCTTATAGGTGAAATTTTGTGTTTGTACTTTAAATGTTTGATTTTTAAAATCTTCGTATATTTTAATAAATTTACTCATTCTTTTTATTTCCCTGTTATTTTTAAAATTTTTATTTCCTTTTTAAAATTTTATATATTTAGGTGAATTATTTCATTATTCCACTGTACTACAGAAAACTTAATTCTTTTATAATATGAAATGTCTGTGCTTTTAAGGCTAATTTTCTACTTGTATACTATATTTTATTCCATTTTGCCATCTCAAAGACATTGTTTGAGCAGTCTTTCTTCTACCATACTTGCTTGTTAGATTAGCCCATCCAGTCTCATGACTTTAAATATATCTATAAGTGGATGATTCCAAATGTTTATCTCTGACCTGTTGTCTCCAAACTTATATATTCAACAACTTCAGATCTTCATCTGGCATCTCAAAGTTAATATGTTCAAAAATCAAACTAAAAAATCAAGTTTGACACCATCCCAAACTTGTTCCTCCCGTAATTTCTCACAGTCTTATTAATTTTTAACTTGATCTTTCCAATTACTGTGGATGAAAAATTTCAATGGCATTTTCAACTCATTTTTCTCTCACTCTACATCTAATTCTTCATTAAGTCATATTAGTTCTACTTCCAACTGTGTGAAGAAAGATAAAACTCTAGAGGAAAGGAATTAAATAAAAAATACAAATAGAATTGGGAAAAAATGTAGACTGTAGATAAAAGAAAAAAAATTAGAAGAAAAACAAAAGAAATGACAATCGAGAGAAAAAGAAACAGGAACTCCAAGTCAAATTGCTAGGACTCTTATTTTATCAAAAGTTAATGTAGGTGCTTTTGCTGTAAATTTTCTCATTAAATTGAATTCATCATTTTTTGCCCATGTTTGGTTCAACCCTATCTACATGTGTTTTATGAGTGATAATCAGGAATCAGTAGCCTGTAAAATCAGCCTTTGTGAAGGAGAAAAATGGACTTTTGTTAATTAGCTGTAGCTATACAGGGGAAGATACTCCTTTTCTTTATGCTTTTAGATGTTTTTGAATTGTGTTTACAAGTATATTCAATTGAAAAAATACTTGTAAATTAGCACCCATTTATTTTGATGCATATATCTAGTATCTGCAAAAGTCCAAATAATGTATCACTATCTGAATGTCCTGCATTAGTCTTACTGAATGGAAAAGCAAAATAATTGATTTTAAATGTTTTAAGCAGGGATTAAACCATGTCAGACTTTGAAATTTACTGGTTTTCTTGTTATAATCATTTTTAATATATTTTAAAATCTGACTGTAGCTAAGTTCTCATTTTGTGTTTGAAGGGAGTTAGTAAAAGTACTCATATTTGGTGGGAGGATGGCTTGAATGAGGAGGTGGAGGTTGCAGTGAGCTGAGCTTGTGCCACTGCACTCCAGCCTGGGTGACAGAGCCAGAGCCTTTCTTAAAAAAAAAATGAAGAAAGAAAACACTCATATTTGAGTTATTCTGCATTTTAAATTTTGACCCTTTATTAATGTGAGAATTAATGGGAACATTATTGCTAAGGAGGGTTTTTTTTTGTTTTTGAAATGTATTCAATGAAAAGTTTTAAAAACATTGACCTAAAAATATTCTTCTTTCTGTATGTTATTTTCTCTGTACTGGTATTTTTTTTTTTTTTTGAAATTTATGGGTTGAAAATTTTAAAAAATTGACCTAAAATATTTTTCTTTTATAGCCTGTCTGTATGTTAAATTCTGTATACTGGTAGCAGCTCTATGGCAGTCCTAAGATCTATTTTAGGTTATTTTTTTTTTCCTGGTGGTTTTTCCTAGTGTTCTAGGAAATCTAAGATAGTTGGTTAGTTAGTTAGTTAGTTAGTTACATACATAGATACATAGATAGATAAAACGATTTCCTACCTGATGAATGAAAAGAGTAACCAATTTTTAAATCTGTCTTGCTGGTAAGTGTAAATCCTACTGGAGAGACTTCTTCCTATTACTGATATCACTGAAGTTACTAGAGTGAAATTTTCAGGATAAATAGCTATGGAGTACCCTCATCTGGGTTTGAATCTTGGCTTTACAGTGATCTTGGTCAAGTTATTTAACTTCTCTGTGCTTCAGTTTCCAATTTGTAAATTGCGAATAAAACTTACCTCTTAAGATTGTGGGGAGAAGATCAGCTAGTAAGTGTTCAAAATAATGCTTAATAAATGCATGCTATTATTACTATTAGTGGTACTATTACAATAACCACAGTTAAAATTTTAAGACTATTGGTCTTTTGTGAATGATAATCAGGAGTAAGTAACTTGCAAAATCAGAGTAGACTGCCACCGTCAGAAGGCAAAATCTTGGCTAGAGTTCTTTAGAACCTATGTGTATGTACAGGCAGTCCTTGCTTTGTAGTTATGGTATACATTATTTTCTCTTACCGTGGTTCAGTTATAACACTAGTCTCCCAACCACGTGGTTCAAATTTCTGTTACCATAGTATATTAACAGAGTAATTGCATATCAAACTCGGCTGTTCAGTCCACAAGTCACGATATACATACATGATTAGTGACCAATCATGTCACTTCTTCCAAAGTCTGCTGGTGATTGGTCACTTTGTATCTGTTATTCACTTTACTTTCAGATAGCAAAGTATGTGGTTGTGTTGCCTCTTTGTCTCTGGTAATAAATCCATTTGACATTTTACAAAAATAGATAATCCAAAGAGGAAATTGGCCAACAAAGATAACAGTGCTACAAAGAAATGAAAAGTCATAATGCTGAAAGTGAAATTGCATGTAATTTTAGAAGATGCACAGTCTTAGAAGATTTCAAAATGACAACAGCAAAATGAAGACAGGATGACACCTAGGCCTGTTTAAAGCTGTGATATGAATCATATTGAAAAAGTATGATGAATTTAAAAAAATGAGAAAATCACTCCAACATCGTTTAGTTTAAGTTTCACTAGGAACAGAAAGCTGCTTATGGTTTAACTGGAGCATATACTTCTGCTTTGGATTGAAGACTAATACACAAAAATTCGAATCAGTTTTGCTAGCATGTCAGCCAAAATATTGAAGTTAGATGCCACATCAAAAGGAAATAGTAATTATAAAGAGACTGGAAATTATGCAATTTCTTTATCTCAATTTTGGGAGAAATATGACATAAAGCATGCAGTTGAAGGCATCATTTCAGGGAGCAACAATGAATATTATGTCTGTAGTATAGCAAAACTTTTACTTCGCTATAGAAGTACGTTTGCAGGATCTGAATAGGACATGTATGGAGATGTAGAAGAAATAGCTGTCTGCGGGAGTGCTGACACTGTTGCTATTCAGTGTCACTGAATAACTATTCACTCTACATATGCAACCAGAGGAGCTTTGTGAAGATGAACTTATCAGCGTAAATAAGGAAAGTGGTTGTGATGAAAAGGATGAATGTTCCAGGGGAAATGACTCTGGCGAATTTTTCACATTAAAGGAACTCTCGGAGCTATTTCACAACACTGAATATGCAAAGGATAAAGTTTGGAAGCTAATCCAAACTTAGAAAGGAATATGACAACTTGCCAAGATAGAAAAGATACTTTGTATTGTAAATTGTATGAGAAGGCAGCAAGCACTCTTCAATATATTCTTGATAAGTTTTTTTTCAAATAATTAAAATACTTTAATTTTTATGCTTCAACAACGAAGTGCTAAATAAATAATAGTTTTACTTTTTAACAATTGTCCTGTACATTTATAACTGAAAATAAGAGAGTTTTTGAAGTTTGGACAAAAATTTTTAAGGGTTACTGAAGAATCATAATTTTTCCCTTTGAAAATATGATCATTTTATATACAGTTTTAGCTTATATGTTTATTTTTATGGTTCTGCACCACCGTACATAGTGACAAATGCCTGTGTATCTTTCTCTACTTCAGTCTTTCTAGTAAGGGAAATAACAGTCTCATTGACACAATAGAAGATTTGCCCAATTATCTTTCTGCTTTAGCCCCTTTGGGGAGACTGACTGAGATTCCAACTTTTATGAAATTATTTAGTTTTAGTGTTTTGCATAAAGTTTTGAAAAACTATGATTACATTATAGATTTTCTTATTTGCAGTTCTATTTTCCCCTTAATTTTCTTTTTTTTTGACAGTAACTGTTTATTGCTTGCTTACTCTGCAACAATTGCTTCCTAGAATAGTGTTTCTCAGTTCTTGTGAGATACAATTTTTGCTCCTTGATTTATACAAGTACATTTATACTAGTTGGGTAATGATCTAAGTTTTAATATTTGTTTTTTAAATTATACTTTAAGTTCTAGGGTACATGTGCACAACGTACAGGCACTGTCACTTTTTCATTTTTAATAATAAAAGTTTAGTACAGCAAGAGACAGTGTTCTTGTCCTCTCTGTCTCTCTCCTTCCCTACCTTCCATTTTTATCTTCATGGAGATATATATAATTCCTAATGATTTGATAAGCTGAAGGTAAAAGTTTTTAAAAAATTAGTTTCATATTGCAGGACATTAATACATCTGTTTTTCTCACTTTTTCCTGCAATTAAATCTAAAGTGTATTAGTGATATGGAGTTTTTGGTATTTGTTCTGGTGGTTAACTTGGTGTTAAAAGCTGCTTAAAGTTCTATTTTGAGTAAACACTAAGTACTACTATGAAAGGCAGAGCTTTCTCTTCTTAATGATAATGGTAATTATAATAATGACTTATAATTTTCAACCGCTTTATAGCTTACAGTGCACTTTTACCATGAGTTTTTTCATGTCAAGTTTACATTGATGTAATCAACATGAAAGCAAGTATTTGTACTTCAGAAATGTGGAAAGTGAGACTTTGAGGTCTGTGATTTGCCCAGGGTCACTCAAGGAGTTTACAGTCTTTTACTGATAGCCCTTGGCAGGCTGAAATGTAAAAGACCATATAGTTTTGTAGTGATAAACATGGGCATGAATCACAGTCCTGTAACTTAGTAGCTATGTGGCTTTGGGCAAAACCATTCTTTTTGAAAATCAGTTTTATCATTTGTTATATGAAGGTTGCTTTGAAATTTAAATGCAACAGTATAGTAGAGCCTAGCTTAAAGTTAAGACATTGAATAAATAATATCCACTACTATGATAATAATTGATATAATAGCATCATCATCAGCTCATTCTCAGGAGGTTGATTTCAGTTTTTGAGTGAAATCAGCTAGCTATTCACTATATTATAAATTATGTTGGATGTCTCTTCTATACTTTGTTAATATTGTGTACTTACAGGTATTTTAGAACTAACAATATCAGATTCTAATTGCCTGTTTACTTACTTTCCCCCCACTATACTGTAAACTCCTTTAGAAAATAGGTGGGCTAGCAGTTTGCTTTTTACCTTATGAGTTAATAAGAGACCGTTGAATGCTTTGAACTCCCCAGTGAAACACTTAATACTCCCATTAGGTGTTAGTGTTACTAATAATATCTATCTAATTTCTGACACATTATTCTTAATAGATCTTGCTGGCCTCCATAGGAATCCTGATGTGCTTTAATGAAGTGTAATTTTGAAAATGACTAATACAGCTTGACAGAAAATGATTATGTAATTTAAGTGCTTAAAGTTCATGTATTACACTTTTCCTGTTTGCTAGAAGAGGGAGCTGAGTCCCAGGGGATTAGGTGCTTTCTCTAAGGTCATGCTGGTTGGTGGCAGGCCTTTTTTTTTTTTTTTTTAATACAAGCCAGGAAAAGATTAGTGCATTAAAGATTATCAAAATAAGGTGATGAGTATTGCTACTTAAGAAAAATCCAAACCTCTAAGGCTCCTTTTGCAGTACAATGTAATATAGAAATATTATGCTAAGAAAATGTGAGATTTCATCTGTTTTATCATTCACCTGGAAGTGCTTGAGAAAAAAATGGCATTAAACTTTAACTTTTATTATAGCCATTAGAGATTACAAAAGGTAGGAGGGTGGGAGAGGGGGGTGAAGGTTAAAAGATTACCTGTTGGTTACAATGTTCAGTCTTTGGGTGATGGGTACTCTAAAAGCCCAGACAGACTTTAACACTACATAATGTATACATGTAAGAAATCGACACTTGTAATCTGTATGCCTATAAAAATAAAAATTTTAAAAAATATTTTTCTGCCTTAAAAAACAAAAAATCCTTTAAATTTTAAAAAAGAACAGAAAGAAAGAGAGTATACATTCCAAACTGTTAGCATTGTTTCCCAAGGAGGCTGAGAGAAGGGAGAACTTGTTTTTTCTTTACATACTTTGGTAATTGTTAACTTATTGTGGTGACTATATAATGGGTTTGTAATTTAAAGCCTATAATATAGAACATTGTTCATAAAACAAAAAAAATTAGAGATGCAAGCTGAAGCAAAGTATGTAAGGATGTGTGAGATAAATCTGTTCTCACTGACCTGACTTTTTAGAGGGACCAAATTTTATTTCTAAAAAAGAATTAAATTTTTATTCTTCCTTAGCAAGAATTTAGGGCAGTAGTATAAGAAATAGTACAGTGAATTGCATGATTAATTATCATTTAATTTGTGTAGACAGTGTTTATTACAAGAATTCATAGGAGAGAGATCATAGCAATATATAGTTGAAATTATGAATACTAGAGTATAATTATTTCTCTTGTAGATTATATTTTTTGTTCACTGTATTTGAAAAGTTATCTTCAGAGCTTACCAACTTTAGCTTTGCTATGTACCTGATCATTTTTGGCGGCCAGAAGGAAGCCTTGAGCAAGTCATCCTCAAGCACTTATAGGAAGTATATATTTACTCCTTAGTAAGCTTACATTTGGACAGGACCAGTGATCTTGCTCATGTAAGCATTAGCCATGATACTAGGAGAGTAAACCTTTAAAAAACAACAAGGATCAGAATCACAGCTGAGTGGTTAGCTGCCACTACTTTGAAATTGAAAAAATCTTATGTTTAATGTAGTTATATTTTTTACCCTTTCTATAAATTATTACACAGCATATCTTAAAATTTTGGGAAGCTACAATGAAAACATTCTTGTGTGTGGGTATGCATTGTTGGCAGAGGGACCCTGTGGACAGATTACATTGCTTCTCAAGTTATGGGACCTATAATATAGCAATATGAATTTGAGTAAATTGCTTAACTTCTCTGGATTTCACTTTGCTTACATGTAAAGTGGAGTTAATAGTAGCCTAACAAACATAAAAATCTTCAATTTAGCTGAATTTTAGAGCTTATGCAAATCCTTTACAAATAAAGTGGTAGTGTTGATGGGATTCCTAGAGCTTCTCTGGCATCAAGAAGCACAGAACAATATTAAATAGTTAACAGTGTATTAATAATATGTTGGATATGATATCTTCACTAATAGCACATTTAGTAATAAAATTTGTATAACTTTTTTTTAAAACGGAGGATATAGTATTAACATGCTACTTAGTGAACATGACTGTGGAGGGCCAGGGTAATAGTTTGCTTTCTTTTAAATCTGGTTGGATGCAAAGAGAGCATAGTGTCATCTTCTTATTTTTAAAAACCTCCTTTTTGGTTTAACTGGGTTAATGGATTTTGACCTATATGTTTGGAATAAGTCTAAGGCAAATAAAATCTCTTATCTTCCTAGAAACTAATTTGTTTCTCTGTACCATATTTTCTTTCAACGAACGATTTATGGCCACTTTTATGGCAGTTTCTTATCATTGGTAATCTTTTACGTGCAAATAAAGATCTGGAAATTTATATGACTTATTTCTGTGTGATTTTATTGTGTATCTTCATAAATACTTATTTCTAGTGTTCTTAGAAAAAAACTAAAGCTTATTATAAATACAGAGCTCAGATTGTATAGTTATTGTAAAAAGGCTTTTTGCTCACTGGGCTTCTATATATTCTTGATACCTTATTTCTCCTTTTTTCCCCCAATATTTTCAGATGTTTTGGAATGTTATTAAGCCCAGGTCGAAACGTGAAGAACAGTGACATGCATTTACTGGATATGGTAATGATAATCTTAAGCACCTTAACCAAGTATAGATGATAGTTATTTTATATTTTACAAGTATTTTCTGTTTACAAATTTTGTCATATTGTCAAAATTATTTCTTGCAGCTATGTGATAGTAATAATTAAATTTGGAAACACATACTTAAAATTGTGAAAGAGGAATTCAGGACAGTTTCCACCAAAACAGTCATATGCAAGTTGAAAGCAAATAAAAGGATTGTGTTATGACAATGTCCATTTATTTTTTTGGCTTCTTAGAAAGATGTTTTTTCTTTGAACCTGTAGTAACAAGTACATAATTATAACAAGCATCTCCAGAGTGAATATGGTGCCTTTCATTTATTTTAATGCCCTGCTATTAATTTGAGTTCGTGACGGATACTTTTGTTTTCTTTAAAGTGTTTCCCTTTCTGAATTTCTTCTTGATTACCTGTCTTTAGCAAAGTATATTTATTCTAGGAGTAATATTTATTTAAGGAATGTCCTTAAAGGTTAATATATATTCAACAGTTGATATTTAGTGTAAAAGTAGCAAGCTATTTTAACTTTCAAATAGAAATACCTTCTAATATTGCAATTCGTGAAAACATTTAATTTGTGATTTAGAAATGTTATAGGAAACTAATCATCTTAGAGTAAGTGTAAAGTTTCTTAGTGAACTGAGGTTCTTATATTTAGTGATAGTAAGCACTATATGTTTTCATCTTTTCAGCTGTGTTTTGCAAATATCAGTTAAACATTACTAATTAGGTCAACTTTTTTTGAGTAATTTCATGGTAATATCAATATTGATTTTATAGCAGTACAGGAATGGTTTATTCAGGCTTTTGGGTACCTGTTTGTCTGCTAAGTGTTGTGTGAAGTGCTGAGGTTATGCATGTGAGTAAAATATAGCTCTTACCATCTGTGGGTTCATGGTCTTGTGGGAAACAAACCTTTTCAGTATCTGGTGGTACAACGAGCCGTAGAAATATAGAGGAAGCACTGCCTGAATAGGTCAGGTAAGGACAACCAGTTAAATTGAGTATGAAAACATAAATTAGATACTGATCTATGTCTCTTACATCTTTTTTTTTTAAACTACATATCAGTAATGAAAGTGGTTTTACCTAAGGCAAGTCATTAGCATTTTGGAGCCCTGAAAATTCCATGAGGAAGTAGATTAGGAGGATTGAGGTATTAAAAACTTTTAAGATCCTAGGTCCTAATTAATCATAGTCTTTCAGAGTTTAAAGGACTAAGATGAATTGCTGCAGAGATTTGTCCATAAAACCTAAATTCAGATTACAGAATTACAGAACTGGTATAAACTTCTGAGGCCCCTTCACTGTGTCTCTCTAACTTTCAGAACAGTCCTCCCCACCTTCGAGTCCATATCTAAATCAAAAGAGTTGTGAGCATTCATGCTCTCAGACAGAGAAGGGGCTTATTTGCAATAAATAGTTGGGCAAATGAGAGGCTTGTATGTGCAATGATTATCAGTTGTGATTTGTTATTACCCGGTATTGTTAATCTTCATAGTGGACATTAAACCTCAGCTAGACTACTTCTAATGAAAAGAAATTCATTGCCTTCTGTTAAAGTCTAAGGCACAGTTCTGGTTATTACAAAGTTATTTTTTTATAATCACCTGAAATCATAGTTCTTGTAACTTTGCCTAATTAGTCTTAATTCTGCCCTCTAAAACAAGATATTAATACTTTTACTCCTTCTATGACACTCCCAAATATCATGTGATCCTCATGAAAGGAAAGTCCTACCTATAAATGAAGATATATTTTTCAGTGAAATAGCCAGATTACTTATATATAACAGTCACATGCAGAGTAAGAAAATTTCCGTGAATGATGTGCTATACTTTGAAGGTCGTTCTGTAAGATTATAATGTATTTTTACTGTACCTTTTCTGTGTTTAGGTACACAAATAGTATTGTTATAATTGCTATAGTATTCGGTACAATAACGTGCTGTACAAGTTTGTAGCCTCGGAGCAACAGGCTAGGTGTGTAGCCCCTATACCATCTAGGTTTTTATAAGTACAGTATATTCTATTTGCACAAAGAAATCACTTAATGACACATACCTCAGAATGTATCCCTATCATTAAGCAACAGATGACTGTGTGTGTGTGTGTGTGTGTGTGTGTGTGTGTGTACATACACAGTTTTTTTGGGAGAGTACAAGTAGTAGAGACTCCATTTTCTTCCAATAATGAGAATATATTTGGTCAAGATACTTGTAGGAATAAGGAAATTAGAATTTTATTTTTTATTTTTATTTTTTTTGAGATAGACTTGCTCTGTCACCCAGGTTGGAGTGCAGTGGCACAATCTCGGCTCACTGCAACCTCTGCCTCCTGGGTTCAAGTGATTCTCCTGCCTGATCCTCCCTAGTAGCTGGGATTACAGGTGTGTGCCACCACATCCAGCTAATTTTTATATTTTTAGTATAGACAGGGTTTCGCCATGTTGGCCAGGCTGATCTCGAACTCCTGACCTCAGGTGATCCGCCTGCCTTGGCCTCCCAAAATGCTGGAATTACATGTGTGAGCCACTGCACCTAGCCAAAAATGAGAATTTTTGATTCACAGTCCTGGATTCCTGGGAAAAGCCTAACAGTAAGGTACCAAGAAAAGCAGAAAACTCAGTAGAACCAGGTTTCTTGGAACTGGAACATAATTTAAAATTTTAAATTAAAGTCCTAGAGATTCCTCAGAAAGTTTGTGGATCTTTACAATTAACCATATATTAACACTAGACCAGTAGCTATACCCACAGTTAAAAATACATTTTATGTTGTAATCTAGCATACTCATAATGTGTATGGTGTATGTGCAAAAAAGCAAAAGTAAAAGTTTCATGAAACAGTTTTACATGTACGATGATTTCTGCTATTTTCTCTTCCACTTGCTCCCTCCCCCACTTACTGCCTCCCAGTATCTGCTTTTGTTTTTTTGTCTGTATAATTTATAATTTTTAAGGGTTTTTTTTTTTAATGTTTGTTTTCTCCATTTCTCTTACCACTTAACAGTTTTCTAATACGTTGTACTTTATATATTTTTTCCCTACTTCATAATTGTTATAACTTTGTCTTATATGTGGCCTACCATAGCCTGACTCCTAATGAAAACCTTTTAGCTTCCACTGGTGACTGCCCACTTTCTTTGGTATTTGTTGATTGAAAGAGATTTTGAGCACTCAAGCACAGCACAAGTTCTGATCTTGAAATGGATTGAATTCTTTTTGGGTCAGAAACCCGTTCCTGTACCAAACGGAGCCTTAATTAGGGAGTAGAGATGGAGGATGGGGGCCTGTGTACATGCCTGTGTGTGTGTGTGTGTCCTGTTCCAAATGGAGCCTTAATTAGGGAGTAAAGATGGAGGATAGGGGCCTGTGTACATGCCTGTGTGTGTGTGTGTGTGTGTGTGTGTGTGTGTGTGTGTGTGTCTGTAGAGGTGGAGAAAGAGACCGTAAACATGGTGTGTTGGTGAGTGGGTTTCGTTTACAAATGACCTTGAGTGTATTTCATATCTGGAATGCATAGTCCCTGCACTCAAGCTACACAATCTGATTAGTGAAGTATTACTAATACACTAGAAAAATATACATAGTAATTACCACATGACTGACACAATTTTATAGGGGGTTCAGAGAAACATCTGTGAATGGGTAATAATGAAAAAAGGAAAGTTTTTCTCTTTGTTTTAGTCTGACCCTTTTAACAGTCTCTATTCATAATGTGAGGAAATTGCTACAAAAATTGAAGTATTGTAGATACTGTTCATTTGCATGTGGAAATACTTGTATGCTGCATGTTGTTCTTTCATGGAACAACATCTACCCCTCTCTCCACATACATATCCACAAGCTATAAGTAGCCTTGCTTATAGGAGTTGCTGGCTTTTTTAGTGAGAGTCGGCTTAGTAAAGTCTTAAAGAATGGAGGAGAAGAGGAAGGAGAGAAGGGAAGAAAGAGGGAGTAAGTGTAACAGTAGAGGGAGAGAGTTAATACACTTGGATGTTGCTTACAAACCAAAATTAGTCTCCTAATACTAATTTATGATTGTAAGAAAGTATACAAATACCTGACATACAGAAAATAGAAAAGTGTTAATTTTAAAGGTATTAATGGCCATAAACAAAATTAATATTTTAAGAATTCATTAAAAATTAGAATATTAGAAGAAAAATAACTTTCCCTACTGTGATTAGCTACTAGTTCAGTTTAACTGTCTTCAGCTAATTCTATATTATTGTTTTAATAGAAACCATATACATCCTATGTGTATATGAGATTTGGACAGTTGGCATCAAGATCAAGTTAAATATAACTTTGTAACAATATTATGTTTTCGTGATTCAGCATGTAAGTGTATGCCTCTTTTTACCCAAGGGTACATGTCTTTAAGTAGAAACCATGCTTGAAGAAAGCTGTAGAAGAATTTAATATTTAAATAAATGCCTTTGTAGGATGAAAAGAATTTACAGTGGATATAAAGCTGCTTGACTGTAAATCCAAATTTTAATACATTGTATTGCTTAAAGTAAGATATAATTTAAAGTAGTGATTTTTTTGATATCTTTTATCAGTAATTACTGTTTGAATTTTTATAGGAATCCATGGGAAAGAGCTATGATGGGAGAGCTTATGTCATCACTGGCATGTGGAACCCCAATGCACCAATATTTCTGGCACTTAATGAGGAAACCCCAAAAGGTGACTTTTCTTAAAAGATCCCTTTTGTTAGCTTTACATTTTATATTATGATCAATGTTGTTTTGTCATGTTTTTTTTAAAAATGTGGAACTCACTTAAAGTGAACATATTCTTTCTATTGAGAATTTGAGGTTCATTTTTGTTCTTTATGCTTCTATGGGGGAAATCTCCACTATTTAAAAAAATCCTCCCTAAAAGATATGTGAATGATTATTATTGTTATTATTTTCAGAGACAAGATCTCACTCTGTTGCCCAGGGTAGAGTATAGGGGCATTATAGCTCACTGTAACCTCAAACTCTCATGCTCAAGCAATCCTCCCACCTCAGCCTCCTTAGTAGCTATTAAATAGAACTACAGATGTGTGCTGCCATGCATGGCTAATTTTAAAATTTTATTTTTGTCATGCTTTGTTGCCCAGGCTTGTCTTGAACCTTTGGCCTCAACTGATCTTCTTGCCTCCCAAAGCACTGGGATTATAGATGTGAGCCACTGCACCTGGCCTAAATTAATTTTATTAGATTATAGAGAAAGCATTTGGGCTTTGGTTTTCATATATCACTATAGAGTTGTTTCATTTGTGGAGACTAGTGATAGAGAAATATTAAAGAAAATGATGAAAAGGAAATATTTTGGAATTTTGAATATTTAAAAAATATTATTTTAACTATTTTTGCATTATAGTTTACTTATAGTTTTCCATTTATTAATTATTGGCTCCAGTCTTTTGGCCTTTGGGATGCTAGAATATATATGAAATATTTCAGTTGTAGCAAATAGTTTCTTCTTAGTTTTTTACATTTTCATATTATTTATCATGTCTAGTATTGAACAGAATGTATAAATGTTAGTCACATTTTTCATTTTTCCATTGTGTTTTTTCGTTCCTACTTCATCCAGATAGCTGTTAATTGCCTATGTTTTTTGCCCCTTCATCATCTACTTTTAAACTAAATTTAAAGTTTTACCTGGTAAGTTACATTCCTACCCTAACTGCTTTACTGTCGTTAAACCATTAATTCATATTTACAATATAATGGATCAGTTTGTTTTATCATTAATTTTGTATTATTTAGTTTATACCCACAGTAGACTTTTGCTTAATGACAGGAAGCATTCGTGAATACTGATATGAAAATATAATATGTTTATGAAGGGCATTAAAATGATAATTATTCTTTCATTTCCTTAAAGAGAGTATTCACCATTTATATAAATCACATGCATTTAATCATATATTAAGCTGTCTAAAAATGAGGGCTAAAAAAAAAAAGATTATATAAAATTTAACTTTTCATTTATTAGCAGTAAATAATTTTTAGATCCACAATTTGTTATTTCTGGAGATAGGCTTGCAAATACCTGTAACCTTCTTTCTTATACCTGTTCAGAAGGAAGCCACGAAAATGATAAAAATAAGCCAGTTGACAGTTTTGAAGAACAAAATAGAAGAATTTTGCATATCAAGTTATAAAAGTAGTTTTTGTGTTTTTAATGTAACACCTAGTTTAGTTTCATTTTGCAATAAAATATATATTTGGTCCACAAATAAAAGAAAATTTATTCATAATTTATTAAAATAAACTATATGATAGTATATTATAATAATATTCTGGTCGAAAGTATACGTTTTAAATTTAAAATTATCTCATATGCCACACAAAAATGTTGCCCTGATTTTTAAAATTTCTAAATGATGTCCTTGAAATTACACATTACTCAGAAAATTTGTGATCAAATAAAGTTTGATATTTATGGAAGACGTTTAGGCCCTGAGAGATGAAAATTTCTTGGATCTTTCCACTGCACTAAGATTCAGTTGAGTGTTATATTCTGTCTTGTGTTATTCTTACTCTTTTCTCTAAGTTCCTTCAGGTCAAGTACAATGTCTAACAAATTTTAGTTTCTCTTGAATTGGCAGGTGTATTTAGTAAGACTGTAATTAGTAAGAATGTAATAAAATTGTTATTGAATTTAATATAAATAGAGAAGTAGCTGATGAATCTGAATGTTATATAATATTTAAAAACACTATTGAGGGTTTCCTCCAATGGTGGCCTTGGTTATTTCGACTTTCCTTTAACAGAGAACTAAAAATTGTAGCGAAAATAAGTTTTAAAAAATATTTAAAAAGGAATGAGGAAATTACAAAATAGTATGGAATGACCAGGCCATAGATTCAAAAACCTCAATGAGGCCAGTCGTGGTGGCTCACGCTTGTAATCTCAGCACTTTGGGAGGCTGAGGGGGGTGGATCACCTGAGGTCAGGAGTTTGAGACCAGCCTGGCCAACATGGTGAAACTCCGTCTGTACCAAAAATATTTTGAAAATTAGCTGGGCCTTGTGGCAGGCGCCTGTAATCCCAGCTACTTGAGAGGCTGAGGCAGGAGAATTGCGTGAGCCCTGGAGGCAGAGGTTGCAGTGAGCCAAGATCGCTCCATTGTACTCCAGCCTGGGTGACAGAGTGAGACTCCTCTCAAAACAAACAACAAAAACCTCAATGAATATCAAGCAGAGTAAATAAAATAAAATAAAATGAAATTCATGTTTCAACTCCTCATAGTGAAACTGAAGAAAACCTACAGACACTGGCCTAGATGATTCTAGATTCAAATTAAAGGAAGGCTGTGGCCTAGTAAACATTTCAAATCATAACTAGAATTTTGGCTGATAACACATATCGTCGTTGTCTAAAAGCACTTGTCAGGACTCTGATATATGTTTATATATATTTATACACACACATATATATATTCATATGAATATATATGTGTGTGTGTGTATGTATATATATATATGAAAACTACACAGGACTATTTCTTTGGAACTTTGATTAATGATTTTCCTGAGGGTTAATATGTATTACAACAATGAGGGTACTGAAAAATCTCTGGAGACTTTTCTTGAAGCATACAGCATGGAAGTATTTATATCAGTGACGTGTGTTTTTTGAGACAGAGTCTCACTCTGGTTGCCCAGACTGGAGTGCAGTGGTGCAATCACGGCTCACTACAGCCTCAACCTCCTGAGCTTAGGTGATTGTCCCACGTCAGCTTCCTGAGTAGCTGGGACTACAGGCGCGCACAAACATGCCCAGCTAATTTTTTGTATTTTTAGTAGAGATGGGGTTTCGCCATGTTGCCCAGGCTGGTCTCGAACTCCTGGACTCAAGTAATCTGCCTGCTTTGGCTTCCCAAAGTTTTTTACAGTTGTAAACCATTGCGCCCAGCTTTCAATCACATTTTATGTATACAAGTTTAACATAGAGAAGGCTGAGTGTCTCTCTTGATTTGACAGTCCTTCCAGTGCAACTCATTAAACAAACCTAGTAATTTCTATTATCTTTTTTTATAAGATGAAGGGATAAATCTCTGTGATTTTCTAGAGGTTCTCTGGGAAATCAGATAGTTTTAGAGTAAAAGATATGCTTTATTATTGTATTCTATTTATTTTTATATTAAAGACCTAATTTGGGCAATGAAAAAAGAAAAATTGTCAGGTAATTTATTAATAGACACTTAGGATTATTAGTTCCTAAGAAACATGCTTGGAATACTTGCATATTTATTTAATCAAAATGTTAATAGAACATTTAAAAATAAACATAGAAGGTATTACAATTGTAAAGAACATTAATTCTTTCATAAGTGAGGAAACTTTGTTTAAAATAGTCAAGGAATACTAGAGCTAGCATAAAACCCAGAAACTTTCTACTACAGATAAGCGAGTATACATGACTGTGGCAGTGGATATGGTAGTCACAGAGGTGGTGGAGCCTGTTCGCTTTCTCCTGGAGACAGTAGTCCGTGTGTACCCTGCAAATGAGCGATTTTGGTATTTCAGCAGAAAGACTTTCACAGAGACTTTCTTCATGAGATTGAAACAGGTAGGACCTTTTTTTTCTCTTCATATAGTAACATATGTTTTTCTTTCCACACTTTTTTAATGCCAAGATAATTCCTGAAGTTGCAAAACAATACAATTCCTCAAATAAATCAAATGATATTTGAACTCAACCAACAGAGTGTTTGAAAAATTCACATCTAGGTAATACTAGCTAAAAAACCCCAGCTAGTTTAATAATTATATACTTTCCCCTAGAAACCTGTAATGTATGAACCTTCTTAACAGAAATATTGACTCTGTATATAAAACAACTTACCTACCCTTTATAAACAATTACTTAATGCCAAAAAGGCAGTGCACAGAAATATCATATGCTTATAAAATTTTAATGAAAATGTTTCCAAGAAATACCTAATTTCTATAGTTATTTCTACCTGTAATATTAGATAGACAATATTATCTGAACATCTTGTTTGACTCAGTAGTGAGGTTATAAAATTATTTTAATATTAAATGAACAAAATTATGGTTTCTATGATCTCAAATTAGGCAGTGTTAGTAGATAAAATATGTAATTTTTGTATTATAGCGAAGGAAGCAGATAATAATGAAAAATAGCTTGAATGCTAATTGTGAGGTTTTTTTTTTTTTTTTTTTTTTGAGACGGAGTCTTGCTCTGTTGCCCAGGCTGGAGTGCAGTGGCCGGATCTCAGCTCACTGCAAGCTCCGCCTCCCGGGTTTACGCCATTCTCCTGCCTCAGCCTCCCGAGTAGCTGGGACTACAGGTGCCCGCCACCTCGCCTGGCTAGTTTTTTGTATTTTTTAGTAGAGACGGGGTTTCACCGTGTTAGCCAGGATGGTCTCGATCTCCTGACCTCGTGATCCGCCCGTCTCGGCCTCCCAAAGTGCTGGGATTACAGGCTTGAGCCACCGCGCCTGGCCTAATTGTGAGTTTTTAAAAAATCAGGATAAAAATGCTCTGTTACAATAATGAACATCTTTTATATGCTGTTTTTGTTAGTAACTTCCGTTCTCCCAAGTTTTAAAATGCTTGCTGCTTCATATACTGTAATATGTGAACTGCTGTGTGATAAAAGCAGGCACCAGCACAGGGAACAAATATAGAAGCCTCTTACCCATTTTCATATTTTAAAAACTTGCCATGGATCATTTTGGCTTCGTATACTATGTACTTGGAAATTCTTGTGGTTTTAAAAAAATCTTTCATAAAATTATTATGGCTGTTATTTGACTCAGTTTTTATTACTGTGTGAACTGCTTTTATAGCATATTGTAATGAAGGTTATATGAGCAATATTCAAACTTCAGTCTCCTAAGCATCTTTTAATATTTTATTATGAGATTTTTTTTCTCTGTCTTCCTTCCTCCCCATCCTTCTGTCCTTCCTTTTGCAAAAAAATACCTTAGTTGTTATGACTATCCAATAATTCTTCATTTTGAGCCAAAGAATTATTCATAGTTGCATAATCGTGAATAAAGGAGCTGGAACTGTATAGAAAGTTGTCATTCTTCTAATGATGATAAATAATACATTATAATGTAAATTACACTTCCTAGAGATCTGAGAAAAAGTTAGGTTTTTCCCAGTTCTAGTACTTTTGACTATCTGTCCCCAGAGAGAGAGAGAGAGAGAAGTTAAAGTAATTGTTAAAATTCATGTAATTATTGCAAGACCTGAGACTACAACTCCTTACCTTAAACCAGAGTATGCTGCTGTAAGGCCATACTAGCATCTTTCTACAACTCCAAAGAGTGGGTTGGTTTGGGGTGGTTGATGGTAATCTGGAGATGTTGGTCTACACTATACAACATTAGTAGAAAGAATGAATTAGGTGATTACCTAATGCAATTCAAAGTAACCTTTGAAAATCTGGGTCTAGGCCATTACTACTTTAAAGAAATAGAGAGAATGCATTGATTTCAGTTCTAAGTAATTTAGACACCTAGAACTTTTTCTTTCATTCTGAGAGTGTTGGACTTACTGAATGAAACCAGAACTTGTCCTGTACCCAGACAGGATTAGACCAGACTCCTCGGGGCAACACCAAAGTAGATGAGATGCCCTGTTCCCAAACTGTTTTTTCTTGGCAGCTTTCTTCTCTTAAATATAGCAGGACTTTATGTGTGGGCAGTGGGGATGTATGAAAGTCTGCTTTGTTCCTGTTTAGTGTCCTCTCAGGGCCAAATGGCATTTCATTTCATTCATTGTCCATTTACTGGGAGCAAGGAGAGCACTTAACAAGAGGACAGAAACTAGAAGCTGGGAAAGTAAACTAGAGAAAGTCCTTTTGTGCCTGGAATTTGTTCCTTCTGGTGAGTTCTTGGTCTCGCTGACTTCAAGAATGAAGCTGTGGACCCTTGTGGTGAGTGTTACAGTTCTTAAAGATGGTGTGTCCGGAGTTTGTTCCTTCAGATATTCAGATGTGTCCGGAGTTTGTTCCTTCCGGTGGGTTCGTGGTATTGCTTACTTCAGGAGTGAAGCCGCAGAGCTTTGCAGTGAGTGTTACAGCTCTGAAAGGTGGCGCATCTGGAGTTGTTTGTACTGCCTTGTGGGTTTGTGGTCTGGCTGGCTTCAGGAGTGAAGCTGCAGACCTTCACAGTGAATGTTACAGCTCATAAAGGTAGTATGAACCCAAAGAGTGAGCAGCAGCAAGACTTACTGCAAAGAGCAAAAGAACAAAGCTCCTACTGCGTGGACAGGTACCTGAGCGGGTTGCCGCTGCTGGCTGGAGTGGCCAGCTTTTATTCTCTTATTTGTCCCCGCCCACATCCTGCTGATTGGTCCATTTTATGGAGTGCTGATTGGTCCGTTTTTACAGCGTGCTGATTGGTGCATTTACAAGCCTTTAGCTAGACACAGAGCACTGATTGGTATGCTTTTACAGAGTGCTGATTGGTGTGTTTACAAACCTTTAGCTAGACAGAGCGCTGATTGATGCGTTTTTACAGAGTGCTGATTGGTGTGTTCACAAACCTTTAGCCAGACGCAGATTGCTGATTGGTGCATTTACACTCCTTTAGCTAGACAGAAAAGTTCTCCAACTTCCCACCGGACCCAGAAGCCCAGCCAGCCTCACCTCTCACCTTGACCTGAGGTCTAACGGGAGTAGACATTAATTAGGTGTAAGTGGGAAACACCAAGCATAAATGCCCAGACAACCGGAAAGACTGGGAAGCACAATAGTTGATGATGAAAGGCAAGTAGGCCCCTGAGCATGTGAAACTTTGGAGTCTACGTTCAGAGTTCTTTTGGAAATCAACTTTATTGAGGTAGTTAGCATACAATAAAATGCACCCATTTAATAGTACATCTTGATGAGCTTTGACAAATTTATACACATGAATAACCACCACCAAAATTAAGATCCCTCACTCTTAAAAGTTCCATCGTGTCCTTGCAGCTAATCTTTCCCACCCTCAGCCTCAGGCAACCACTGATGTGCTTTCTGTCATTGTAGATTAGATATACAGTAACTGGAATCATACGCTTCTTTTATGTAAAAGCTTTCTTCGTGTAACAATGCTTTTGAGATCCATCCATGTTGTATGTCATTTGTTAATCTTTTTATTGCTGAATGTTATTCCTTTGTATGGATGTACCATAATTTATTAGATCTGTTGGAAATTTGAGTTGTTTCTGTTTTTGGTTAGTGTGGTTAAAGCTCCTATGTCTTTCTGTGTACATAGATTTTCATTTCTTTTGGGCTGATAACAGGAAATGGAATTGCTGTGTGGTATGGTAAGTAGAAACTGCCAAACTGTTTTCCACAGTGCTTGACCACTTTATTTTCCCTCCAGCAGTATATGTGTGTCCCAATTTCTCCTCATCTTTGCCAGCCTTTTAAATTGTATTTAGTATTGTCAGTCTTTTAAATTGTAGATATTCTTAGGGGTGTGTAGATGTATCTCATTGCAATGTCAATTTGTATTTCACATTGAGTAATGATTTTGAGCATTTTTTTCTTGTGCTTATTAATCATTCATATATCTTCTTTATAAAATGTCTATCTAAAATTTTTGTCCACTTTTTGTTTGTCTTACTGAGTTGCAGGAGTTCTTTATGTTTTCTGAATATATTTTCTCTTGTCAGATACACATATTTCAAATAGTTTCTTCCTGACAGTGGCTTGCCTTTTTATTTTAAACTGAATGTCTTTTGAAGAACTGAAATTTTACATTTTGATGAAGTCATATTAATATTTTATTATTTTTGCTTTTTTTGTGTCCTATGTAAGGAACTTTTACCTACCCCAAGGTTGTGAAGATGTTCTTTATGTTTTCCTGTAGAGACTTTATAGTTTCAGGCCTTTTATCCATTTTCTGTTAATTTTTATGTATGGCATGAAGGCTTGAGGTCATCCACATCGCTCTCATATGGGTATACAGTTGTTCCAGCATCATTTGTTGGAAAGACTCTTTTATCTATAGAATTAGTTTGTCTAAAATTAATTGACTGTAGATGTATAAGTCTGTTTCTGGGACATTATTTCTCTTCCCTTGATTTCTATGTGAGTACTACACAGTCTTGATCATTACAACTTTATATTATGTAATAAAGTCTGTGTTGTAAGCTTCCCAACCTTTCTCATTCTTAAAGTTGTTTTATTTGTTGCAGGTTCTTTGCATTTCCATCTGAATTTTAGGATGAGTTTGTCAGTTTGTAGAAAAATGCATGCCCAGGCTGGATGCAGTGGTTCACACTGGTAACCCTAGCACTTTGGGAAGTTGAGGCAGGAGGATCACTTGAGGCCAGGAGTTTGAGACCAGCTTCGGCAACATAGCAAGACTCACTTTGTAAAAAAAAGTAAAATAAAATTATCCAAGTATGGTGGTGCACACTTGTATCTCAGCTACTCAGGAGGCTGAGGTGGGAGGATTGCTTGAGCCCAGGAGTCTGAGGCTTCAGTCAGCCGTGATCATGCCGCTTGCACTCCAGCCTGGGCCACAGAGTGACACCCCATCTCTAAAAAATAATAATAAAGAAAAATGCATTCCCAGATTTTGACTGAGAATGCTTGGAATATGTATATGATTTTGGGAAGAGTTGCTTTTTTTTTTTGACATGAAGTCTCAACCTGTCGCCCAGGCTGGAGTGCAGGGCACCATCCCAGCTAACTGCAACCTCTGCCTCCCAGGTTCCAGTGATTCTTCTGCCTCAGCCTCCCAAGTAGCTGGGCTTACAGATACTCACCACCATGCCTGGCTAATTTTGGTGTTTCTAGTAGAGACGGGGTTTTGCCATGTTGGCCAAGCTGGTCTCGAATTTCTGACTTCAAGTGTTCCTCTCTCCTCGGTCTCCCAAAGTGTTGGGATTACAGGAGTGAGCAACTGCACCTGTCCTCTAAGAGTTGCTGTCTTAAAAAGAGTGAGTCTTCAATAAACATGGCCTATCTCATGGAATATCACTTCTTTTATTTAGCTCTTCTTTATCTCAGCAGTTATGTCACTTTTAGTATAAAGGTTTTACACATACTTTAATTTATCTCTACCTAGTTCATGAATTTTTCATCTCAGGGTATAATTGACAAAATGGAATAGACTTAAGGTGTACAATGCAATGATTTGATACATATATATAGTGAAATGATTACCAAAATCAAGTTAGTTAACACATCTGTCACCTCACATAAGTTACCTTTTTGTGTGTGTGTGGAGAACACTTAAGATCTACTACTGTTAGCAGATTTCAAGTACACAATACAATATTGTTAACTATAGTCACCATGGACTGTATTCATCTTATAACTGAAAGTTTTTACCCTTTGATCAGCATCTCACTTTTTCCCCCAAATCCCGTCTCCTGGCAATCACCATTCTACTCTCTTTCTATGAGTTTAACTTTTTTAGACTAGTTAAAAATGAGATCATACAGTATTTGTCTTCCTAGTCTAGCTTTTTTTTTACTTAGCATAATGCTTTCCACCTTTACCCATGTTACTGCAAATGATAGAATTTTCTTCTTCTTTATGGCTGAGTCATATTCCATTATCTTCATGTATGTGTATATATATTCATTCATTCATTGACAGACACATTTCCATGTCTAGTGAATAATGTTGCAATGAACATGGAGTGCAGATATCTCAAGATACTGACTTTGTTTCCTTCAGATATATACCCAGCAATGTGATAGCTAGATTATGTGGTAGCTCTATTTTATATTTTTTGAGGAATCTTTGTACTGTTTTTCATACTGGCTGTACCAGTTTACATTCCTACCATCAGTGTGCAAGGGTTCTGTTCTCACCAACATTTGTTATTTCTTGTCTTTTTTTCTTTTTTTTTTCTGTGATAGGGTCTCATTATGTTGCCCAGGCTGGTTTCAAACTTCTGGGCTCAGCTGATCCTCCTACCTTGGCCCCCCAAAGTGTTGAGATTATAGGCATGAGCCACTGTGCCTGGCCGTATTTCTTGTCTTTTTAATAATAACCATTCTAATGGGTGTGAGGTAATATCTCATTGTGGTTTTGACTTGCATTTATTTCTTTGAAGATTAGTGATATTGAGCACCATATCATGTATCTGTTGGCCATTTGTATGTCTTCCTTGGAAAACTCTCTATTCCAGTTTTTTGTCCATTTTCTAATTAGAGTATTTGGTTTGTTTCTTTTTTTTTGCCATTGAACTGTATGATACACACACAGACACACACACACACAGACACACACACACACGCCCCTTATCAGATACATGTTTGCACATATTTTCCCCCTTCCATAGGTTGCCTTTTCATCTTGTTGAATATTTCCTTTGCTATGCAGAAGCCTTTTAGTTTCCTGTAGTTGTGCTTGTTTATGCTTTTTTTGGCCTATGCTTTTGGGGTCATATTCAAAAAATAATTACCAAGACCAGTGTAAAGGAATTTTTCCCCTGTATTTTCTCCTAGGAGTTTTATGGTATCAGGTCTTAAATTTAAGTCTTTTTGTCTATTTTGAGTTAATATTTGTGAAAGATAAAAGATTGGAGTCCAATTTTAATTCTTTTGCAGATGAATATCTAGTTTTCCCAGAATCATTTATTACAGAACTACGTATGTGTGGGCTTACTTCTGGGCTCTCAGTTTTGTCTCATTGGTCTGTGTGTTTTTATGCCAATACACTATTGTTTTGATTATTATAGCTTTGTAATATATAGAAATAAGGAAGTGTGATGCCTCCAGCTGTATTTTGTTTTATTTTCCAAGATTGCTATGGATATTTGGGTTCTATATGAATTTTAGGATTGTGAAAAATGCCATTGGGATTTTGATAGGGATCACATTGAATCTATAGATTTCTTTGGATAGGATGGACATTTCAACAATATTTTTTCAATCCATGAACGTGAGATATCTTTCCATCTATTTGTGTCATTTTCAGTTTCTTTCATCAGTGTCTTACAGTTTTGTTTTTTGTTGTTTTGTTTTGTTTTGTGACGGAGTCTTGCTCTTTTCGCCCAGGCTGGAGTAGAGTGCTGTGATTTCGGCTCACTGCAACCTTCACCTCCCAGGTTCAAGCTATTCTCCTGCTTTAGCCTCCTGAGTAGCTGGGATTACAGGTGCCTGCCACCACGCCTGGCTAATTTTGTACTTTCAGTAGAGACAGGTTTTTTATGTTGGCCAGACTTGTCTTGAACTCCTGACCTCAGGTGATCTGCCTGCCTTGGCCTTCCAAAGTGCTAGGATTATAGGCATGAGATACCGTGCCCGGCCGACGTCTTATAGTTTTCAGTGTATGGATCTTTCACTGCCTTGGTTAAATTTATATCTAAGGGATTTTTTGTTGGTATGCCACTGTAAATGGGATTTTTTTTACATCTATTTTTCAGATAATTTGTTGATTTCATATAGAAATACAAGCAAATTTTGAATGTTTTGTTTGTACCCTGTAACTAACAGTTTGTTCTAACAGTTTTTTTTTGGTGGAGTCATCAGAATTTTCTATGTAATAGGATCATGTCATCAACAAACAATTTAACTTTTTCATTTCCAATTTGGATGTCTTATCTTTCCCAGTTGCTCCTGCTAGGACTTTCAGTACTATGTTGAATAGAAGTGGTGAGAGTGGGCACTCTGTGGGTTTGTCATATATGGCCTTTCTTATTTTTGGGGGTACATTCCTTCTATACCCAATTTATTGGGCATTTTTATCATGAAAGGATGTTGAATTTTGTCTTTTTTCTGAATCTATTGAGAAGGTCATATGATTTTTATGGTTTATTAATGTGGCTTATCACATTTATTGATTTGTGTATGCTGAATCATCTTGCATCCCAGGGATGAATACCATTTGATCATGTTGTATGATCTTTTTGCTGTGCTGTTGATTTCAGCTTGCTGGTGTTTTGCTGAGAACTTTTGCACCTGTGTTCATTTGGATTATTGGCTTGTAGTTTTCTTGTGATGTCTTTGTCTGGCTTTGGTATCAGGGTAATGCTGGCCCCATGAAATGAGTTTGCAAGTATTTCCTCCTCCTCAGTTTTTTTTGAAGGAGTTTGTGAAGGATTAGCATTAAATGTTTGGTGAAATTCAGTAGTAAAACCATCAGGTCCTGGACTTTGCTTTGCTGGGAGACTTTTTATTGCTGATTCAGTCTTCTTATTCTTTATTGGTCTGTTCAGATTTTCTGTTTCTTCATTATTTCATCTTGGTAGGTCGTATGTTTCCAGGAATTTATTTATTATTCTAGGTTATCCATTTTGTTGGCATATAGTTGTTCATAATAGTCTCTTATGATCTGTTGTATTTCTGTGGTATCAGTTATAATGCTTCTTCTTTCGTTTGTAATTTTATTTATTTGAGTCCTCTCTCTTTTTTTCTGGGTTGTTCTAGCTAAAGTTTTGTCAAGTTTTGTTTATCTTTCCAAAAAACCAGCTTTTAGTTTTGTCCATTTTTCTGTTGTTTTACTATTCTCTATTTCATTTATTTCTACTCTAGTCTTTACTATTTTTTCCGTATGCTAATTTGGGTCCAGTTTTTTTCCCTAGTTTGCTGAGATGTAAAGTTAAGTTGTTTGAGGTCTTTTTTTTTTTCCCCCCGTAATGCAGACGTTTATCAATATAAACTTTTCCACTTAGAACTTCTTTTGCTTTATCCCATAAGTTTTGATATGTTGTATTTCCATTTTGTTTTTTCTTAGATATATTTTAAATTTTCTTTTGACCCATTGATTGCTTAGGAGTGTGTTCTTTAGTTTCTGTATATCTGAATTTTCCATTTTTCCCTCTGTTTTCATTTCTAGTTTTATACGTTTGTGATCAGAAAAGATACATGATATGATTTTAATTTTCTTGAATTTAAGACTTTTTTTGTATGTCTTGACATATTTATTCTAAATACGTGTGTGTGTGACAAGAATGTGTATTTTGCTGCTGTTGGATAGGATGTTCTTTATATGTCTGTTAGGTCCGTCTTTTCTATAGTGTTGTTCAAATCTGTTGATTCCTTATGATTTTCTGCCTGCATGATCTATCTACTGTCAAGAGTGGCATAATAAAGTCCCCTCTATTATTATATTGTCATTTATTTCTCCTTACAGTTCTCTTAATGCTTGCTTTATAATGAGGTGCCTTGATGTTAGATATATTACTGTTTACAATAGTTAAATCTTCTTGATGAATTGACCCCTCTTTCATTATATAATGATCTTCTTTGTCTTTTCTGACAATTTTGGACTTAAAGTCTAGTTTGTCTGATATAAATACAGCCACCCTGTTCTCTACTGGTTACCATTTGCATGGAATATGTTTTTCCATCTCTTCATTTTCAGCCTGTGTGTTCTCAAAGCTAAAGTGAGTCTCTTGTGGGTAGCATATTCGTGGATCTTAATTTTGTATCCATTCAGTCACTCTATATCTTTCTGTTTTTGTTTTGAGAAGGAGTCTTACTCTGTTGCCCAGGT
Organism: Theropithecus gelada; assembly: GCF_003255815.1. Classification (NCBI taxonomy): domain Eukaryota; kingdom Metazoa; phylum Chordata; class Mammalia; order Primates; family Cercopithecidae; genus Theropithecus; species Theropithecus gelada. The sequence continues at coordinate 191,720,066 of NC_037668.1, read as the reverse complement.
TGGAGTGCACTGGTGACGTGACCTTGGCTCATTGCAGTCTCCATCTCCTTGGTTCAAGTGATTCTCCTACCTTAGCCCCATGAGTAGCTGGGATTACAGGTGCACACCACCACACCTAGCTAATTTTTGCATTTTCATTATATACAGGGTTTCACTGTATTGGCCAGACTGGTCTTGAACTCCTGACCTCAAGTAATCTGCCTGCCTCAGCCTCTCAAAGTGCTGGGATTACGGGTGTGAGCCATAGCACCCAGCCTACTCTATATCTTTTGATTGAATAATCCTTTTACCTTTAATTATTGGTAGGTAAGGACTTATTGTCATTTTGTTGATTTTTTAAATGGTTTGTAGTTCCTTTGTTCCTTTCTTTCTCTTTTGCTGTCTTTCTTTATAATTTGGTGACTTTTTGTGATGGTAGGCTTTTATTTCTTTCTATTAATCTTTTGTGTATCTACTACAGGATTTTGCTTTGTAATTACCATGAGGCTTACATAAAATATAATTATTACATCTTATTTTAAGCCAGTAACAACTCAACTGTGGTTGCATACAAAAATTCTACACTTTTTTGTCCCCCATCTCTCATGTTTTAGGTTATTGATGTTACAGCTTTTGATATTGTGTGCCCATTAAAATTATTTTAGCTATAATCATTTTTAATATGTTTGTTTTAACCTTTTTTACTAAAGTTGATAGTGATATACATACCACCACAAGAATATTAGCGAATTCTGATTTTGACTATTTGTTTTTACCAGTGAGTTTTATACATTCATATGTTTTTACATTGTTAATTAGTATCCTTTCATTTCAGCTTGAAGATCTTTGGCATTTCTTATAAGGCAGATCTTAGTGATGATGAACTCCTTTAGTTTTTGTTTGTTGGGGAAAGTCTCTCTCTTTCATTTCTGCTGTACAGCTTTGCCAGGTGTAGTATTCTTGGTTGAGGGTTTTTTTTTTTTTTTTTCCAATATATTGACTGTATTATTCCAGTCTTTCCTGCCCTGCAAGGTATCTGCTGAGGAATCCACTTATAGTCTTACAAGGGCTCTTTCGTATGTGACAAGGTGCTTTTCTCCTGCCATTTTCATAATTCTCTGTCTTTGACTTTTGACAATTTAATTATACTATGTCCTGGTGTAGACTTTTCAACCTGTTTGGAAATCTTTGGGTCTCATAAATTTGGCTATCCTCTTCTATTCCTAAATTTGGGATCTTGTCAGCCATTATTTCTTTATATAGATTTTTCAGTCTCTTTATCTGTCTCTTTTCCTTTGGATATTTCTGGAATGCTTATGTTGTTTTGCTTAATGGTGTTCCAGATATCCTATAGACTTCCTTCACTCTTTTTTTGTTTGTTTGTTTTTGCTTCTCTAACTGGCTACTTTTAAATGACTCATCTTTGAGTTCACTGATTTTTTTATTCTTCTGCTTGGCCAAGTCTGCTGTTGAAGCATGCTGTTAAAAATTTTTTTAATTCAGTGATTGTGTTCTTCAGCTTTATGATTTTTTTAAGAGGGTGCAGGGTCTCACTCTGTCACCCAGCCTGGAATGCAGTGGCACAATAATAATTCACTGTAACTTCAAACTCCAGGGCCCAAGTGATGATCCCACCTTAGCCTCCCAAATAGCTAGGACAACAGGCATGAGCTACCACAGCCACCTACTTTTTAAAAAATTATTTTTTGTAGGGACAGGGTCTTGGTATTTTGCTTAGGCTTGTCTTGAATTCCTAGTCTCAAGAGATCTTCTCACCTTGGCCTCCCAAAGTGGTAGGATTATAGGCATAAGCCACTGTGCCTAGCTGGATTTTAAAAATGGTTTTTATTACTTTGTTGAACTAGAATATTGATCCAGACTTTTTTTTTTTTGAGACAGAGTCTGGCTCTGTGGCCCAGGCTGGAGTGCAGTGGCGCGATCTTGGCTCACTGCAAGCTCTGCCTCCTGGGTTCCCGCCCTCAGCCTCCTGAGTAGCTGGGACTACAGGCGCCCGCCACCACGCCTGGCTAATTTTTTGTATTTTTAGTAGAGATGCGGTTTCACCGTGTTAGCCAGGGTGGTCTTGATTTCCTGACCTCGTGATCCTCCCGCCTCAGCCTCCCAAAGTGCTGGGATTACAGGCGGGAGCCACCACGCCTGACCTGATCCAGACTTTTACATTACCCATACCTTTTGTTGTTTCTGAGCTGCAGCCGGAAATTGCTGGTTGGTTCATGGGAATAAGCAGGGTTAGTCTAAAATGTGGGCAAAAACTTAAAAACAACTAGTGAGTTTAGAATTTAATGGCAAATATAAGTTTTGAAACATGATTTCTCTCTGTCTAGTCCTCATGTTGTTAAAAAACCAATCATCATAGGACTGAGTGGTTTGCAAAATAGGCTTTACTTTTATACTTGGCCTGATTATTTGCATAAAGTACATCAAGAATAATTATTTCTATATAGGCCTTTTGGATTGACTTTGATGGAAGTTTGTTCCATAAGGAATTTCAGATAAGACCTTTTAAAGCTGAGCCCAATCATGGGTTTGTATCCTCAAACACCTGTGAGTTGGGTGATTCTCTCCTCTTAGGGTCCCAAGACAAACTTGGAGCTTCTGGACCTATTAGAAAGTGACATTCTTTACTGACCACAGGTCATGAACTCTGTACAGGGACTGTGTAGACAAGGGTAGGAGGCCAGTTTCCCACTGGGCTTTTATGGGCTCTGCAAGTTGAGATTGACTCAGCCTCAGTAAAGTAACCACTTTCTCCAATTGTGTTCTGTTGCAAAAGAAAAATGAATTCTTACCGCACTGATGGAAACAACTATATTGCCATAAGAAGACTCACAGATGGTTTCCAAATTCTGGCGGAACCAAGCAGAGAGAAACAAACATGCTCCAAATCTTGATCATAGGAATATACCTCACTCAATTATTGAAGGCCATAAATAGTTCAAAATAAGTTTCCTTGACTCTGAAAAATAAAGCATGGATCAGCAGTATTCCAAGCAAAAGTCAAAAAGATTTCTTCACCTTTATGAGTTCAGTGCATTTAGTTAACTCTTGTTTTGCTTGATATTCATGAATATTTCAGCTCTTCGTGAGTCCTGTACATTTTCCTTTATTAAAATGTTACAGTCTCCAAAGTTATCGGAAGTCTGTGTTTGAGAGCAACTGTTAAAGTTCTATGGCTTATTATAAACCGTCTTTTGAAAAGGATTAAAATAAGACAAAAATTGTCTGTGAATAGCAAAATATCAAGGGTAGTTACAGTTACAAACACAATTAACAAAGAAGTGTGGTTATTTCTGTGGTTTATGATAACATTAATTATGGTTGACAGCATATACTTAGACATTAGAATTTTAGAAATCCCATGTGATTTTTGAACTTATATTAGCATTATTCACAAAAATATAACCTAAAGAAGGTTGAACATCATTTTGGCAATCTCATGTACCTAAACATGTCAAATAATCCTGTTTACCTCTTGTTTGCTGGACACTTCAGGGCCCCCTGAAATATTTGAAAAGCCAAGGGGTGGCTGGGAATAGTGGCTCATGCCTGTAATCCCAGCACTTTGGGAGGCCAAGGCCGGTGGATTGCCTGAGGTCAGGAGTTCGAGACCAGCCTGGCCAACCTGGAGAAACCCCGTCTCTACTAAAAATACAAAATTAGCAGGTTGTAGTGGCGCATGCCTGTAATCTCAGCTACTTGGGAGGCTGAGGCAGGAGAATCCCTTGAACTTGGTGGGCAGAGGTTGCGGTGAGCCGAGATTGCACCATTGCACTCCAGCCTGGGCAACAAGAGCGAAACTCTGCCTCAAAAAAAAAAAAAAAAGCAAAGTGCCAAGGAACACGGTTTTGCAACTGAAGTTTGATTTTGGGAAGGCTGTGAAATGTTCAAGCTTTAAAACACTTGAAGCCAGGCCTGGTGGCTTATGCCTGTATTCCTAGCACTTTGGGAGGCCAAGGTGGGTGAAACCCTATCTCTAGTAAAAATACAAAAATTAGCTGGGCATGGTGCTGGGCGCCTGTAATCCCAGCTACTCGGGAGGTTGAGGCAGCGAATTGCTTGAACCTGGGAGGAAGAGGTTGCAGTAAGCCAAGATGGCACCACTGCACTCCAGCCTGGGCGACAGAGCGAGACTCCATCTCCAATGAATGAATGAATGAATGAATGAATGAATGTCTGAGAACTGAATGACAAGAAGGAACTCACCATAGTGACGCAGGATTTTTCTTGGTCACTTTGCCAGTCGGAGACCTCTGGCTGATAACGCCCCTGTCTGGGCCTTGCTGGGCCTGGTTTCACCACAGGAGATGCCCCATCCACTTGGCCTGCCAGTTCATGCCTGGCCTGCAGTTTGTCATGGATCCCGTGGCCATTGCGACTGTGTGTTCAGCCCCTGGTTGGAGGTGGGGTGTGAGCGAGCAAGTGTGTGGTCTGACCAGTTGTTCCAAGTGCCGACACAGAAGCAGGCTTTGTGCGGTGCTTGTTGCTGGACTAGGCGTGTCTCGAACCCCTCCTGTGATGGTCTCTGATGTCCAGATGGGGGAATGTGGTGGCACCCAGGCAGGGGTGCCATGACTCCGAAGCCCCTGAGGGGGTGTTACAGCATGTTAATTAGCTCAAGGGGCTGAAAGAGCTGTTAACATGCCATCATCTGGAACGGATGGTGATGTGTTAACAGCTCTTTCAGACCCTTGCCCCACTTTGGCCTGTGGCTGCAGGCCTGGCTCAGCCCCACTGCTGCTTTCCGTTGTGTGGGGCAGCTGCCCCCTGCCAGCAGAGAGCAGAGGGCCACAATGTTACAGCCTTCTGTGTACCCACTTTCAGTGGGTCCTGAATTCTTGTCCCACGTCCAAGAAGAATAGGATCACGCTGAGAATAGAAGAGTGAGGAAGGTGGAGAATTTAATTGAGCAACGAAACAGATCTCAGCAGAGAGGGGACGCAAAGGTGGTCCCCTACCCAAAATCATGTGGCTTCTGTCCCATTGTGGCTGGGTCTGGAGCTTTTATGGGCTCAGATTGGGGCGTGTATGCTGATTGTATTGTGAGTATGCAAAAAGATTGAAACAAAAGCACTACTCAAAGTTGGGCACAACAGTGTAAAAAGTCAATTAGGGAAGGATAGGTATATATAAAATAGGTGAAGGCTGGGGATCAATCAGAGGAAAGTGTGCCAAATGGGAAGCCATTCTCAGTCTGGTTTGCGGATTTGACTTGTAGCTTGGCTTTCAGGCTTTAAACTGTCTTTTGGCTTGAAGGTGGGGTTTCACTGGGGACCTGCCCCTCTCTGCTTAGGATTTGTCTGCCTCCTGCCACTGTCAATATAAAGATCCAGGGAAAGAGCTTTCAAAGGAACAACTAATGAAAAAGTTCTAAGATATGGACAAGCTTGGATTGTTGTTAGGATTGAATTCTTGCTATCCTTATTGTTGTTACCATAGTAATTATTTTTGCAGGATTTCCAGAGTAGTGCAAGACTAGGACACAAAGCCACTTTTGCTGGTTCATAATCCCTGAATGTTACTTGTGTATTGTACTATAGGTTAGACTCTCTCATGCCTCATAGTGTTACATCAACAGCACAAAATGATAACAAGAAATAACACTTGCGTAGCACTTTCTGTGTGCTGAGTATTTTTCTAAATACTTTACTTGCTTTTTGTGTCTGGTTTGGGACACAATTTAGATTCAGAAAAGAGAGAGGTCTCAAGAAATGAGAGGAAGGAAAGTTAGAATGAATTGAGAGGAGCTATAATGGTAAAAAGACATGAAATGGTACCTCAGGTGAAGAGTTAAGGGGGAACAGAAACTTTTCTCTTGACAAATCTGTTTTCCACATGCCAACTTACTGTTTTTTGTTTTCAGACAAGAGATAGTTTGGAGGGAAGAGGCTTGCCTATAAGAAAAGGATAGGCTCCAGGTCAGGACAGGAGTTTAGCTGTTCTCAGAAGTTTCTATGACTTGACTTTCAATAAAGGAAGTAAGCTACTTTTTTGATCTGTGCTAAGTGTGGGTTTGATATTAAAATATCAAATGTTTTCTTGCCCTCTCCTCCAAATCTCTTCTTTACTTTTGAGTGCCTTGACATTCCTTTTAGTTGGAGACAAAACTTTTAATCAACTATTAGAGTTAAAAAGCATAAAAGGAAAATTCCCATTTGAAGATGCATGTTGGTTTCAACTTATTTAAATCAAAGTATGATCAGTCAGTAAATAACCAAAAGTAACTGATTAATAACTATTCTAATTGCAGAAAGGTGAAAATTAACAAGGTTGTGGAGTACTTCTAAAGTTGTGAGAAAATAATCTGTTGGGGACATTTTTTTTTTTTTAACTTAGTGCTTCTGATTACCTTTGGCGTCTTTACTGTCACCTCAGCAGAGGTAAATAGAAGCTGCTTGGAAATGTATTTTTTTCATGTGATTTTATGTATCTGTAGCTTACTGAGAATATTTGATTCTGTTATGTGTTTTATATAGACATTCTTTTTGAAAATAACAGGTCTTGTAGGCAATAGTTCTCAATTCAGCTTTGCATCAGAATAACTTGTGACCCTTAAAAAAAAAAATCCAGATTCCTAAATCCTGCCCTAAGGATTAAGCATTAGTGTTTGAAATATAAAAAGCCTCAGATCTGGTTTCCTCATTTATAGTCACTGTTGAGACTTGTAACTTTAGAGAATTTTTAGAGATATCAGCATATTGTACTTTGTATTTAATAGTTGATGATTGCATGCCATATTGAAAAAGATTTTAGAGTTTATTTGCATAAATGTGATGAATCTTTGTAATGTAACTTAGCCAACCCACATTTATTGAGCTCCTGTTTACATGTTGCTAAGCTGTAATGAATGCTAATATGAATCAGACAATTTTCTTTACAAATACAGATTGATTTTTTAGTTATTTAAAATATGTGAATATTGGGAACAAATAGTGTTTTTAAATAAAAATATACTTTATTTGAAACTCAGTTTTTAGGTGCAATATTTAGATTCTATATGAGATCAAAGTAGTTCAGATTCTGCTTGTATAGGAAACTTAAGTGCAGATGAAATATTTTACCACTATTGTAGAATTTTGTACTACAACAGCAGAGTTGAATTGTTTATACAAAACGTTTGTCAACTTCTGAGAAAGACAGTTACATTGTTTGTAAATAAGAACAGTTTTATTTCCAATCTGTATACTTTTTCTTGCTGTAATGACTGGACAGGACTTCCATGGGCTATTGAATGAGAGTGGTGACAGTGGACATTCTTCCTTTTTCCTCCATCTCAGGGGGAAATTATTCAGCCTTTCACCTTTAAACGTAGTGTTACGTGTAGATTTTTCTTAGATACTCTTTATCAGGTTGAGGAAGCATCCTTGTATTACTTGTTTACTGAACAGTTTTGACATGAATGAATGCTGAATTTTCTCAAATGCCCTTTATTTTGATATGACATTAATTGATATGAACATATGGTCTTTCTTCTTTAGTCTATTAATATAGTAGATTATGCTGATTGATTTTTCCAGTGTTGAACCAGCTTGGCATTCCCCAACTAAATCCTATTGGTTGTGATGTATTTTGTATGTATGTATGTATAAAATTTGTAATTTGGTTTGTATGTATTTGATTTGAAATATATTTGAATAAATATTTATTTGAAATTGTTTTATGTATATGTATAAAACTGGATTTTATTTGCTAATATATATAATTTATAATTTGATTAGCAAATTAAATCCATACTTTTATATGTAACCCACATATATATTTTTATACATATAACAAATATATCTTTAACAAAAAATATAACAACTATATCTGTGGCTACCTATCAGGGATGGGTATAATACAGGAAGGCATATTGATATGGGTGTGGTTGCCCAACTGTATACAGTTGTAAAAATTCTTTGAACTATATACTTTAGTTTTGTGTAACGTAGCCAGTTAAGAGTCTAGCATCACTTGCTTATCTGTCTGTCCTAGAACCTGTGGTGTCTCAGGTTTTTCTGATGAAAAGAAATTGAGCTCTCCAAAAATAATGAGTAGGTTTCATTGTATTAGTTAAAAATAATACTAGAGGAACATAAATTTAGAATATCCTGTGAAGGACAATGCACCTTAAAAGTTTTCAGAATCTCAGACATGCTGGAGATCAAACACAACATGCCATTCTTCATTGCAGCTCTTTTGAATGAACTATTTAAAATAATATCTTTCAATACTATCTGCCAATGTTTCCTTCAAATTTCTAATACTTAAATATACTGTTATATTTTTCTCAGTCTGAGGGAAAAGGCCATACCAATGCTGGAGATGCAATATATGAGGTGGTGAGTCTACAGCGAGAGTCTGACAAGGAGGAACCAGTCACTCCTACTAGTGGAGGGGGTCCAATGTCACCCCAGGATGATGAAGCAGAAGAGGGTAAGAAGTTGGACTTACTCAGTTTCTTCTGTCTGTATAGCTGCTTTACTTACAGTCTTCAAAGGAGGTGTGTGTGTTGCGGGGAGAAGTGGAGGTTATTCCTAACCTCTGTTACCCTTAGGCTAGATTCTACAAGATGCAGAAAAGAATTTGGTTCATTTGGTTCCTAAGTTGCATAGTCCCCAGTGCCACTTATGCAACTATTTAAATTTGACAGCATCACTTGGCTGTTGTTTTCTATTTTATTTTAATTATTTTTATTTTGTATTTTTTTGAGATGAAGTCTCGCCTGTCACCCAGGTTGGAGTGCAGTGGAAAACCTTGGCTCACTGCAACCTCTGCCTCCTGGGTTCAAACAATTCTCCTGCCTCAGCCTCCTGAGTAGCTGGATACAGGTGTGTGCCACCACGCTTGGCTAATTTTTTTGTATTTTTAGTAGAGACAGGGTTTCGCCATGTTGGCCAGGCTTGTCTCGAACTCCTGACCTCAAGTAATCTGCCCACCTCAGCCTCCCAAAGTTCTGGAATTACAGGCATGAGCCACTGCACCTGGTCTCAATTATTTTTGAAGTGTCTAATGAGAAGTTTCAAATGATCTCATGTGATTTTAGAATTTTTATGTTTGTTACGTCATGTCCTATTTCTCATTTGACATTATTCAGTTCTTGTTTTTTGTTGTTGCTGCACCCCTTACCACTACTTTTTTTGGAAATAGTGGGGTATCTGCTCTATTTGCTACTTGATTGCTGCTGAGAGATAACTGACCTCACAAAAGGCACACATCATTTGACTCTGTGCTCAATACTGTTTTTATAGAAACTAGAACTAAATGACAGATGTTTACTTTAAGACCTTGTATCATGTGCTTCTAGGGTATGGTTTATTAATAGTAAATTTCTTGATTTGTATTACCATTGAAAAAAGCATCTTAGAATTCTCAGTCTTCTGTATGAAACTATTTTTTTCTTTGATTGCCATAACCATAATTATTTTTAGCTATTATTTATTTAGTGCTTACTATATTCTAAGAACATTCCAGGTATTACAAATATGTTACCTTATTTGAGTCTTACAATCCTGTGAATACTCTTATTAACTTGGTTTTAAGGATGAGAAACTGAGACAGAGAGCGCATAATCACTTGCTAAGCTCACTCAGTTCAAAGTGGCAAAGCTGAGATCTCAGTCCAGGCTATCTGACTTTAAGATTTGTACTTGTAACTATGGCATTATTCTGTCAAGTTAGCCAGTTGATTAAAACATAAAAACAATTCACTTTTAAAACTAAGGTAAAATTCACATAACATGAAATTAACTATTTAAACATGGACAATTCAGTGGCGTTTTAGTACATTCACAATTTTGGGCAATCATCACCTCTATCTAGTTCTTAAACATTTTCGTCATCCAAGAGGAAATATTATACCCATTAAGCAGTCACTCCCTGTTCTCCCCTTTCCATTCCCCCGGCAGCCACTAATCTGCTTTCTATCTCTGTGGCTTTACCTATTTTGCATAATTCATATAAATGGAATCATGCAAAATGTGACTTTTTGTGTCTGGCTTCTTTAGCATAATGTTTTTTGAGCATTTTGTTTCATCTACATTGATACGTGATGTAGCAGGTGCCAGTATTTCATTCCTTTTTATGACTGAATAATAATTAATTATTTAGATAAAACACATTTTGTTTATCCATTTATCTTTCAATGGACACTGGTTGATTCTGTATTTGGGCTATTGTGAATAATGCTGCAGTGCACATGGGAGTGCATCTGTCTCTTTGACATACTGGTTTCATTTCCTTTGGATATATATGCAGTAGTAGGATTGCTAGATTATATGGTAGTTCTATTTTTAATTTTTTGAGGAACGACCATACTGTTTTTCATAATGGCTGTACCAATTTGTATTTCTACCAATAGTGTTCAAGGGTTCCCTTTACTCCACATCCTTGGGAACACTTACTTTTGCTTTTTGATAATAGCCATTTTAACAGGTGTGAGATGATATCTCATTGTGGTTGTGATTTCCATTTCCCTTATGATTAGTGATGTTGAGTACCTTTACATACACCTGTTAGTCATTTGCATGTCTTCTTTTGAGAAATGTCTTGTAGGTCCCCTGTCCCTTTAGAGAAATTTTTTTTTTTTTTGCTATTGAGTTGTGTGAATTTCACATATATATGTGTATATGTGTATGTATGTATATATGTATACAGGCAATATACATATCTATACATATATACACATATACATATATTGCATATCTGTTATAAGATATGTGATTTGTAAATATTTTCTCCCATTCTGTAGGTTGCCCTTTCATGCTGTTGATTGTTTCTTTTGTTTTGCACATGTTTTTTAGTTTGACGTAATCCCATTTATCTATCTTTGCTTTTGTTGCTTATGCTTTTGGGGTTGTATCCAAAAAACCATTGCCCAAACCAGTGTCATGGAGCTGGTCCCCTTTGTTTTTTTCTAGTAGTTTAAGTCTTTAATCCATTTTTAGTTTATTTTTATGTATGGTGGTGTGAGATAAAAGTCTAATCTCTAATTTCATTCTTCTGCATGTTGTGGATATCCAGTTTTTCCAAAACCATTTATTTGAAGAGACTGTTCTTTCCCCATTGTATGGTCTTGGCACCTTTGTTGAATGTCAGTTGGCTCTAAACACATGGAATTATTTCTGTTCTCTTTATCCCATTGGTCTATATGCCTATTTTTCATGCTGATCTCATGTTGTTTTGGTTACTTTAGCATTGCAGTAGATTTTGAAGTCAGATAGTGTAATGCTTCCAGCTTTGTTCTTTTTGCTCAAGATTGCTTCACCTATTTGGGATCCTTTTGGCTCTGTATGAAAATTTAGGATTTTTTTTTTCTATTACTATGAAGAATGTCTTTGGAATTTTGTTAGGGATTGCGTTGTGATCTGTAGATTGCTTTGAGTAGTATAGACATTTTAAACATATTAATTCTTCCAATTCATGTACACAGTATATCACTCCATTTACTTGTATCTTAAATTTCTGTCATCGATGTTTTATAGTTTTCAGTGGAGAGATCTTTCACCTCATGGGTTAAATTTATTTCTAAGTATTTATCTTTTGTAGCTATTGTAAATGGGATTTAAAAAATTAGTTTTCAGATAGTTTGCTGTTACTCTGTAGGAATGCTACTGATTTTTGTATCCTGCAACTTTACTGAATTTATGTATTAATGCTAACAGTTTTTTTATGGAGTCTTTAGGGTTTGCTATAAATAAGATCATGTCATCTGCAAACCAGGACAATTTGATTTTTTCTCCAGTTTGTATGCCTTTTATTTCTTTCTCTTCCTAATTGCTTTGGTCAGGGCTCAGTACTATTTTGAATAGGAGCGGCAAGAGTAGGCATCCTTGTCTTGTTCTGAATCTTAGAGGAAAAGTTTTAACCTTTCCCCATTGAGTATAATGTTAACTGTGGGTTTGTCATATATGGCCTTATTTTATTGAGGTATATCCCTTCTATACTTAATGGGTTGAGAGTTTTTCCCGTGAAAGGATGTTGAATAATGTCAAACGTTTCTTCCGTATCAGTTGAAATTATCATATGATTTTTGTCCTTCATACTGTTCATGTGATGCATTACATTTACACATTTGCATATGTTAACTCATTCTTGCATCTCCTGGATGAATCCCACTTGATCACAATGAATAATCTTTTTAATGTGCTGTTGAGTTTGGTTTTCTAATGTTCTGCTGAGGGTTTTTGCATCTGTGTTCTTCAGAAATATTGGCCTGTAGTTTTCCGTTTTTGCAGTGTCCTTGTCTGTGTCTGGCTTTGATATTAGTGTAATGCTGGCCTCACAAAATGAGATTGGAATTACTCTGTTCTCTTGAATTTTTTGGAAAAGTTTGAGAAGAGTTGGTATTAATTCATCTTTCAGTCTTTGGTAGAATTCAGCAATGGAGCCATCAGGTCCTGGGCTTTCTTTTTTTGTTGGGAGACTGTTTATTATTGATTCAGTGTTATTACTCATTATTGGTTGGGTCAGATTTTCTATTTCTTGATAATTTAATCTTGGTATGTTGTATGTGTCAAGGAATTATTCATGTCTTTTAGGTTGTTTAACTGAATATAATTAACTATAACAGTATTTTATGATTCTTTGTATTTCTGTTGTATCAGTTGAAATGTCTCCTTGGTGTTCAGGAGCATGTTGTTTAATTTCCATTATTTGTGAATTTTCCAAAGTTTTTTCTGTTATTAATTTGTAGTTTTAGACTATTGTGGTTGAAAAAGATACTTGATTCTATTTCAGTCTTCTTAAATTTGTTAAGACTTGTTTTGTGGCCTAACATATGATCTGTTCTAGAGAATGTTTCATATACAGTTGAGGAGAATGTATATTGTGCAGTTGTTAGATGGAATGTCTCATATATTATTTAGCCTAGAGTGTACTTTAAGTCTGATGTTCCTTTATTGATAATTCTGTCTGGATGATCTGTCCACTGCTGAAAGTGGGTTGTTGAAATCTCTTACTATTTTTGTATTGCAGAATGTGTCTCTTCAGATCTATTAATATCTGCTTTATATATAGGTACTTTGATGTTGAGTGCATATATTTACAATTATCATAGTTTCTTGCTGAATTGACCTTTTATTATATAATCACCTTCTTTGTTTCTTCAAATTTTTTTTAATTTTAATTTTTGTGGACACATAGTAGGTGTATATATGGGGTACATGAGGTGTTTTGGTAAAGGCATGCAGTGTGAAATAAGCACATCATGGAGAATGGAGTATTTATTCTCTCAAGCATTTATCCTTTGAGTTATAAACAATCCAGTTATACTTTTTAAGTTATTTTGAATTGTACAATTAAGTTATTATTGACTATAATCATCCTGTTGTAGTGTCAAATACTAGATCTTACTCATTCTTTCAATTTTTTTTGTACCTATTAACCATCCCCACCTCCCCCTCCCAACCCATCGCTACTATTCCTAGCCTCTGGTAGCCATCTGTATTAGTCTGTTCTCACACTGCTGTAAGGGTACTACCCAAAATTGGGTAATTTATAAACAAAGGAAGTTTAATTGATTCACAGTTTTGCATGGCTGGGGAGGCCTCAGGAAATTTACAATCATGGCAGAAGGGGAAGCAGGTACTTTCTTCACAAGGTGGCGAGAGAGAGAGAGAGAGAAAAGGGAAGAGCCCTCTTATAAAACCATCAGATCTCATGAGAATTCACTCACTATCATGAGAATAGTATGGGGGAAACTGATTCAGTTTCCCATGATTCAGTCACCTCCCACCAGGTCTGTCCCTCAACAACTGGGGATTACAATTCAAGATGAGATTTGGGTGGGGGATGCAGAGCCTAACCGTATCATCATCCGTCTACTCTCTGTGTCCATGACTTCAATTGTTTTGATTTTTAGATCTAACAAAGAAGTGATAGCATACAATGTTTGTCTTTCTGTGCCTGGCTTATTTCACTTAACATAATGATCTCCAGTCCAATCCATGTTGTTGCAAATGACTGGATCTTTTTTTTATTTTTATGTTTTTGAGATGGAGTTTCACTCTTGTTGCCCAGGCTGGAGTGCAGTGGTGCGATCTCAGCTCACTGCAACCTCCACCTCCCGGATCTAGTGATTCTCCTGCCTCAGCCTTCTGAGTAGCTGGGATTACACGTGCCCACCACCATGCCTGGCTAATTTTTTGTATTTTAGTAGAGACAGGGTTTCGCCGTGTTGGCCAGGCTTGTCTTGAACTCCTGACCTCAGGTGATCCACCCACCTCGGCCTCCCGAAGTGCTGGGATTACAGGCATGAGCCACCGTGCCTCGCTGACAGATGACTGGATCTTATTCTTTTTTATGGTTGAATAGTCCTTTGTTGCATATAAGTACCACATTTTCTTTATGCATTCATCTGTTGATGGACACTTAGGTTGCTTCCAAATCTTAGCTATTGTAAACAGTGTTGCAACAAACACAGGAGTACACCTATCCCTTTGCTACACTGATTTCCTTTCTTGTTGGTATATACCCAGCAGTGGGATTGCTGGATCATATGGTAGCTTAATTTTTAGTTTTTTTTGAGGAACCTCCAAACTGTTTTCTTTAGTGGTTGTACTAATTTACATTTCCACCAGCAGTGTACAAGGGCTATTTTTTCTCTACATCACTAGCATTTGCAATTGCCTGCCTTTTGGATGTAAGCTATTTTAACTGGGATGAGATGATATCTCATTACAGTTTTGATTTGCATTTCCCTGATGATCAAAGATGTTAAGCATCTTTTTCATAGCCTGTTTGCCCTTTCTATGTGTTTTTTTCTTGAGAAATGTCTATTCAGATCTTTTGCCCATGTTTTAATTAGATTATTTGATTTTTTTCCTATAGAGTTGTTTGAGATGTTCCTTTTATATTCTGGTTATTAATCCCTTGTCAGATAGGTAGTTTACAAATATTTTCTCCCAATCTGTGAGTTATCTCTTCACTTTGTTAATTGTATCCTTTGCTGTGCAGAAGTTTTGTAACTTGATATAATCTCATTTGTTCATGTTTGCTTTGGGTGCTTGTGTTTGTGGGGTATTACTCATGAAATTTTTGCCTAGACCAATGTCCTAGAGATTTTCCCCAGTGTTTTTTTGTAATAGTTTCATAGTTTGAAGTCTTATACTTGAGTCTTTAATCCATTTTGTTTTGATTTTTGTATATGGTAAGAGGGGACTAGTTTCATCCCTCTGCATATGGATATTCAGTTTTCCCAGCACCATTTATTGAAGACACTGTTCTTTCTCCAATGTATGTTTTTGGCACCTTTGTCAAAAATGAGTTCACTGTAGATGTATGGATTTATTTCTGGGTTCTCTCTTCAGTTCCATTGGTGTATGTGTCTGTTTTTATGCCTGTTCCATGCTGTTTTGGTTACTATAGCTCTGTCGTATAATTTAAAGTCAGTTGTGATTCTTCAATTTTTTTTTTTCTCTTTGCTTAAGATAGCTTTGGTTATTCTAGGCCTTTTGTGGTTCCATATAAATTTTAGGATTTTTTTTTCTGTTTCTGCAAAGCACGCCATTGGTTTTTTGATAGGGATTGCATTGGATGTGTAGATTGCTTTGGGTAATATGGAGATTTCAGCAATATTGATTCTTCCAATCCATGGGATATTTTTCCATATCACCACATTTGGTGTCCACTTCATTTCTTTCATCAGTGTTTTATAGGTTTCATTATAGAGATCTTTTACTTCTTCGGGTAAGCTCATTCCTAGGTATTTAGTTTCTTTTATGGCCATTATAAATGGGATTATTATTATTATTTTTATTATTATTTTTTTTTTTTTTTTGAGATGGAGTCTCACACTGTCACCCAGGCTGGAGTGCAGTGGTGCGATCTCGGCTCACTGCAAGCTCCGTCTCCTGGGTTCACGCCATTCTCCTGCCTCAGCCTCCTGAGTAGCTGGGACTGCAAGGCGCCTGCCACCATGTCTGGCTAATTTTTTGTATTTTTAGGAGAGACGGGGTTTCACTGTGTTAGCCAGGATGGTCTTGATCTCCCAACCTCGTGATCCGCCCACCTCGGCCTCCCAAAGTGCTGGGATTACAGGCGTGAGCCACCGCGCCTGGCCATAAATGGGATTATTTTTTAAAATTCTTTTCCACATTGTTGACAATTGGCATATGTAAATACTACCAATTTTTGTATTGTAACTTGGTATCCTGCAACTTTACTGAATTTGTTCATGACTTTTAATAGTTTTGTGGTGGAGCCTTTAGGTTTTTCCAAATACAAGATTATATCATCTGCAAACAAGGATAATTTGACTTCTTTCTTTCCAATTTGGATACCCTTTATATCTTTGTCTTGTCTGATTGCTCTAGCTAGGACTTGCAGTACTGTGCTGATTAACAGTGGTAACAGTGCTGATTGCTCTAGCTAGGACTTGCAGTACTATGTTGATTAACAGTGGTGACAGTGCTGATTGCTCTACCTAGGACTTCTGGTACTATGCTGAATAACAGCGGTGATAGTGGGCATCCTGGTTGTGTTCCAGATCTTAGGGGAAAGGCTTTCAGTTTTTCTCCATTCAGTATGGTACTAGCTGTTGGTCTGTCATATATGGCTTTTATTATGTTGAGGTATGTTCCTTCTATCTCAAGCTTTTTTTGAGGGTTTTTATCATGAAAGGATGTTGAATTTTATCAAATGCTTTTTCAGTATCAATTCAAATGACCATAGTTTTTTTCCTTTATTCTGTTGATACGATGTATCACATTGATTGATTTGCATCGCAGGGATAAATCTCAATTGATCATGATGAATGATCTTTCCAATGTATTGTTGAATTTGGTTTGCTGATGATTTTTGCATGAGTATTTATCAGAGATATTGGCCTATAGTTTTCTTCTTCTTTGTTTTTTTTTTTTTTTTTTTTGATGTGTGTTTGTCTGGTTTTGGTATCAAGGTAATACTGGCCTTGTAGAACGAGTCTGGACATTTGGAAGAGTTCCCTCTGCCTCTGTTTTGCAGTAGTTCGATTTGGATTGGTATTAGTTCTTTAAATGTTTGATAGAATTCAACAGTGAAGTCATTGGTTCCTGGGCTTTTCTTTAGTGGGAGACTTCTTATTATTGCTTCAATCTCAGTACTTGTTATTAGTCTATTCAGGTCTTGGATTTCTTCCTGGTTCAATCTTGGTAGGTTTTATGTGTCTAGGAATTTGTTATATTCTTCTAGATTTTCCAATTCATTGGCATATAGTTGCTCATAGTAATTATTAATGACCCTTTGAATTTCTGCCATCTCAGTGATAATGTCTCTGTTTTCATTTCTGATCTTATTTATCTGTATCTTTTTGATTTTTTTTCTTAGTCTGGCTAAAGTTTTGTCAATTTTGCTGAACTTTTCAAGAAACCAGTGGTTTGTTTCATTGATTGTTCATTTTTTTAAGTTTCAATTTATTTCTTCTCTGATCTTTATTAGCTCTTTCCTTCAACTAATTTTGGGTTTGGCTTGCTCCTGCTTTTCTAATTTTTTAAGATGCATCATTAGAATGTTTATTTGAAGTTTTTCCTCTTTTTTGATGTAGACATTTATAGCTATAAAGGTCTCCCTTTGTACTGCTTTTGCTGGATTTTGGTATGTTGTGTTTCCTTAATCATTTATTTCAAGAAATTTTTCAATTTTCTTCTCAATTTCTTCATTGACCCACTGGTCATTCAAGAGCATATTGTTTAATTTCTCTGTGTTTATATAGTTTCCAAAATTCCTCTTTTTAACAATTTCTAGTTTTATTCCACTGTGGTCAGAGAAGACGCTTGATATTATTTCAGTTTTTTTGAATGTTTTAAAACTTGTTTTGTGACCTAAAACATGGTCTGTCCTTGAGAATCATCTGTGTTCTGAGGAAAATAATATGTATTCTGCAGCCGTGGGATGAAATATTCTGTAAATACCTATGAGGTCCATTAGGTCTATGGTGCAGATTAAGTCTGATGTTTCTTTGTTGACTTTTTTGTCTAGAAGGTCTGTCCAGTGCTCACAGTGGGGGGTTGAAGTCTTCAAGTATTATCGTGTTGGCGTTTATCTTTCTCTTTAGCTCTAATGATATTTGCTTTATTTATCTTGGTGTTCCAGTGTTGAGGGCAGATATATTTAAAATTGTTGTATTTCCTTGCTGAATTGATCCCTTTATCATTATATGGCAGCTTTCTTTGTCTCTCATAGTTTTCTGTCTTGAAATCTATTTTTTCACTATAAGTATAGCTATTCCTGCTCTTTTTTGTTTGTTTGTTTGTTTCAGTTGGCATGGAATGTCTTTTTCCTTCTCTTTATTTTTGGTCTATATGTGTCCTTGTAGGTGAAGTTTACTTCTTGTAGGCAACAGATGAATGGGTTTTGCTTTTTCATTCATTCAGCCAGTCTGTGTCTTTTGATTGGAGAGTTCAGTCCATTTACATTCATTGTCATTATTTCTAAGTGAAGATGTACTTCTGCCATTTTGCAATTTGTTTTCTGGTCTTCTTTTCTTTCCTTCCTGTCTTTCTTTAGTGAAGATGATTTTCGCTATTGCTATGATTTCATTTCTTGCCTTTTTTTTTTTTGAGACATGGTTTTGCCATGTTGCCCAGGCTGTAAGATCTTTTCTTTATCTTTAGCCGTTGTGAGTTTGATTATCAAATGCCTTGACATAGTCTTCTTTGGGTTAAATGTGCTTGGTGTTCTATAACCTTCTTGTACTTGAATATTAGTATCTTTCTCTAGGTTTAGGAATCCATTTCAATAAACTTTCTACCCTATCTCTTTCTCTACCTCCTCTTTAAGGCCAATAACACTTAGATTTGCACCTTTGAGACTTTTTTTTAGATCCTGTAGCCATGCTTCATTGTTTCTTATTCTTTTTCTTTTTGGCTTCTCTGACTGTATTTTCATATAACCTGCCTTTAGGCTCACTAATTCTTTCTTCTGCCTCATCAGTTTTGCTGTTAAATGACTCTGATCTGTTCCTTGGCTCCAATTGCATTTTTCAGCTCCAGCATTTCTGCTTAATTAAAAAAAAATTTCAATCTCTGTTATATTTCTATGATAGATTTGTGAATTCCTTCTTTGTGTTATCTTGAATTTCTTTGATTTTTCTCAACACAGCTATTTTGAATTCTCTTTCTGAAGTTTCACATATCTCTGTTTCTTCAGGAGTGGTCCCTGATGTCTTACTGAGTTCATTTGGTGAGGTCATGTTTTCCTGGATGGTGTTGATGCTAGTAGATGTTTTTCAGTGTCTGAGCATCAAAGAGTTAGGTATTTGTTGTAGTTTTCACTGTCTGGGCTTATTAGTACCTGTCCTTCTTGGGAATGCTTTTCAGATATTTGAAAGGACTTGGGTGTTATGATCTAAGCTGTATCTACTTTAGGGGCTAGCTCCTCAAGCTCAGTAATGCTGTGGTTCTTGCAGACTCATAGAGATACTGCCTTGATGGTCTTGGATAAGATCTGGGAGAATTCTCTGGATTACCATGCAGAGACTCTTGTTATCTTTTCTTAGTTTCTCCCAAACAAACAGTCTCTCTGTCTTTGTCCTGAGCCACCTTAATCTGGGGATTGAATGACACAGTTACCCCTGTGGCTGTCACAACTATGACTACACTGAGTCAGACCTGGAGCCAGCACAGCACTGGGTCTTGCCCAAGGCCTGCTGTCACCACTCCCTGGCTGCTGCCTATGTTCACTGAGGCTCTGGAGCTCTACCATCAGCAGGTGGCAAAGCCAGCCATGCCTGTGTCCTTCCCTTTAGGGTGGAGAAGTCCCTCAAACCCCGGGGTTGGAGGTTCAGCGGTGCCATCCAGGAGTCAGGGACCTAAGAATTCTACCTGTTGTTCTGTCATACTGTCCCTGACCTAGCAGTCGAACCACAAGACACAGTCCTTCCCACTGTTCTCTCCACTTTCCAAAGGCAGAGGAACCTCACCCCATAGCCACCACCCACCCAGGCTACGAGGAGTACTGCCAGAGTGCCATAATGTTCCTTTAAGGTCCAAGGGCTCTGAAGTCAGCTTGTGGTGAATGCTTCCTGGCCTACGACTCAGCCTTTAGGGCAGTGGGCTCCCCATTTGGCCAGGGCAGGTTCAGAAGTGCTGTCCAAGAGTCAAGTTCTGGAATCAGGGACTACAAGAGCCCACTTAGTGCTTTGCTTCCCTGTGGCCATGCTAGAACCTAAGGTGCAAGACAAAGTCCCCTTTACTTTTTCCTGTGTTTTTCTCCAGTAGAAGGAGTTTTGCCCTGTAGCCACTACAGCTAGTAATGTGCTGAGTTTTACCTGAAGCCAGCAAGTCTCAGAGGCTCAGCCAAGGCCCTTGATGTAGTACCTGGGTATCATTGCTGGTTATTTCACGTCCAAGGCTCTTCGGATAGCAGGTGATGAACGCTGCTGGGATTGGGTTTTTTCCTTCAAGGCAGTGGGTTCCCTTTTGGCTTAGGGTGTGTCTAGAAATGTTGTCTGGGAGCTACGGCCTGGAATGGGGACCTCATGATTCTTATGGTGCCCTATCTTGCTTTGGCAGAGCTGGTATCCAAGATGTAAGACAAAGTCTTCCCTACTCTTCTTCTCCTCTCCTCCAGTGGAAGGAAGGGTGTCTTTTGGAGCTGTGAGCTATGCAGATTGGAGTTAGGGGAGGGGTGATACTAGCACTCCCTTGGCTGCCCCAGATGGTATCTCAGTATGTCATGTTTCCCCCCAGTCCACTGTCTCTGAGCCTAGTTCATCACTAGGACTAGCCTAAGAGTTGCAGTCCTTATGGTCTAGACTGCCTTTCACATTTACTTGTACATAGCACTGTAGCCCTTGGTGGCAAGGTTTGCAGGAACTCAAATTTGTACTGCTGGAATCAGGGATTTCCCTTTGGCCAGGGCTGGTTTAAAGGCTCCCTCCATGGGCGGTTATCAGCAAGAGTTTGGTCAGGTTTTGCTATCTCCTCTAACAGGACAGCACTAAGTTCAGTGCCCCACACTTGCTGTGTTCTCCCTCCCCCTGTGCCCAGAGATGTTCACCCCACCGTGTCACTGATGCCAGAGGTTGTAGAGGGGTGGTATTGGCAATTCAGGACTGTTTTTTTTTTTCTCTCTCTTCAGTGCCTCTTTCAGCAATAAGAAGTTAAAATCAGGACTATGAGTGCTCACTTGAGTTTTGGTTCTTATGAAGGTTTTTTTTTTTTTTTTTCTGTGTAGATAGTTGTTAAATTGATGTTCTTGCATAGGGGACAATTGGTGGAGCTTTCTATTCCCTATCTTTCTCTGCCTGCCTCTCCCCTTGTCTCTTTTTACACATTTGAACTTAAAAGTCTGTGTTGTCTGATATAAATATAGCTACTCCTGCTCTGCTTTGGTTTTTATTTGCATGGAATAACTTTTTTCTTCACTTCATTTTTAGGTAAAGTGAGTCTTAGGTGAGTTTCAGGTAAACTTTTTTCCTTACAGGTAAAGTGAGTCTCTTGTAGGGAGCTATAATTGGGGTGTTGTGTTTCTGTTTTGCTTTGTTTTTCTTCCATTCAGCCACTCTATGTCTTTTGATTGAAAAACTCAATCCATTTATATTCAAGATATTTATCTTTAGATAACGACTTTCTACTGCCATTTGGTGATTGCTTGCCTGCCTGTCTGTCTGTCTCCCTTCCTCCCTCCCTCCCTCCCTTCCTTCCTGCCTTCCTTCCTTCCTTTTTGTTCCTGTCTTACTCTCTTTCAATCTTCCTTTGTGATTAATAATATTTGTAATGACACACTTTGTTTCCTTACTTTTTATCTTTTATGTATTTGCTATACTTTTGCATTGTGATTACCATGAGGCTTATGAAAAACATCTTATAAAGGCTATTTTAACCTGACAACAGCTTAACTAACTGCATTAAAAAAACTTTATACTTCATCTCTCCTTCCCATATTTACAATTTTTCATACTACAATCTATATGTTTTTAGCCTGTGTATTCTTTAAAAAATTATTATAGCTATTATTGTTTTTAATAGTTTTGTCTTTTAACCTTCATACTGAAGATGTAAGTGATTTACATACTGCCATTACAGTATTTGCATATTTTATATATTTTACATATTTGCATATTTGTACTTTTATCAGAAACTTTTATACTTTTAGATCAGTATGTTTTACACTTTCAAATGTTTTTCTTACTAATTAGCATTCTTTACTTTCAGGTTGAAGAACTCTCTCTAGCATTTCTTGTAAGACAGATCTGGTGACATGATATTCTTTGATTTTTTTTCCATCAGTTTTATAGTTTTCCTCATAGATCATGTACATATTTTATTGGATTAATTTTAAGTACTTCTTGTTAGTAATATGAATGATACTGAGTTTTAAATTCAAAATTTCAATGGCTTATTTGTGGTATGTAGAAAGGCAGCTGACTTCTTGTATATTGACTTTGTATACAGGTAATCTTACTATTCTTGGTTATTAATTCTAGGAAGCTTTTGTTTGTTTTATCAAATCTTTGGAAATTTCTGCATACATCATTATGTCACCTGAAAATAAAGACAGTTTTATTTCCGCCTTCTCAATCTGCATAGCTTTCATTTTATTTTCTAAGTGTCTTATTGCATTTACTAGGACTTCCTGTACAGTGCTTAATAGGAATGGTGAGAGGGGAACATTCTTGTTCTTTTCCTGATCTTAGCAGAAAAGCATCTAGTTACTTACTATTAACATTAAGATGTTAGTTGTAGGTCTTTGTAGGTGTTCTTATCAAAGTGAGGAAGTTCTTTTCTATTCTTAGTCTGCTGGGAGTTTTTTATCATGAATAAGTATTAGATTTTGTTAATTGCTTTTATTGATATGATCTTAGGATTTTTGTTCTTTAGCTGTTGATGTGATAGAGTAATTAATTGATTTTCGAGGGTTCCTCTCTGGTTATTTATTTTGCACTCTCTACTTTCTCATGCCTTGCCATTTTGCTTCATCTGTTCCCTAAATAAAAATCTTGGATCACTATGTTTTTGCATCTTTAATATATAATACATAACAAGTAACTCTTTCCATAAGTGATTCACTGAATAAGTAAAGGCAGGAGCAGCAAAACAGCAAAATAAAAGGCAGTTGAAATAAAAAACCAGTTGAAGTTCCTGCCTTCAGCTTGCTCAGTCTTCAAAAACAGGACATTTGACTGATTTTAGTCTAAAAATTTTGATGTGGGTTTTGATACAGAACCATTGAAAATAAACAGTATGAAGGCATAAATTATATACACTAGAATGAATGTATTTTGAGTGTGTAGTTCACCGAGTTTGAGAAGTGTTATACATCCATATAATCACCACCAGAATTATGATATGAAACATTTTCATCACCCCAGCAACTTTCTCTTATGCCCTTTATTACTCATCCTTTCCCCTCACTTGTGGTTCCTGGCAACCAGTGATCTATTTTCTGTCATTATAGTTTTACCTTTTCTTCAATTTTATATAAATGGAATCACTTAGTACATAGTCTTTTGTATCTGGCTTTACATAGCATAATGCCTTTTAGATTTATCTACATTGTGTTAGCAGTTGGTTCCCTTTTATTGCTGAGTAGCAATCTATTGTATAGATATGCTACAGTTTGTGTAGTCATGAGTTAATGGATATTTCGGTTGTTTCTGGCTACTGGCTACCACGAATAATGAATTTATTACTTTTTTTTTTGGCAAATATATGCTTCCATTTCACTTGGGAAAATACCTATGAATAGGTTCACTGGGTCGAAATTACCAAGCTACTTTTCCATCCTTACCAGCAATAGATGAATCAGTTGCTCTATACCCTTGTTAGCATGTGGCCTTACTCCTTTAAAACAATTTAGCTGTTCTAGTGTGTGTGTGTTGTGGTATATTGTGGTATTAATTTGCATTTCCCTAATGACTCATGTTTTTGTGTATCTTTTCATGTGATTATTTACCATTTGAATATCTTCTTGGTCAAGTGTCTGTTAGAATATATGTAGCTCATTCGTAGATTCTGTTACTTGTCTTACTGATTTATGAGAGTTGTTTATATATATTAGACAAAATTTTTTTATGATGTGTTTTGCACATATTTCATTCTGTTATTTGTTTTCATTTTCTGAAAAATGTCTTTTGAAGAGGAAGTTTAATTTTATGAAGTCTAATTTGTCAATTTCTTTCCTTTATGATTTATATCTTTTGTGTTCTGTCTAATAAACCCTTGCCTAACTCAATGTCACAAAGATTTTTTTCCTTTGCTCCTTTAGATGTTTTATAGTTTAGGTTTTACATATAGGTCTGTTGTCTATTTGTTTTTATGTGTAATTGCAGGTAGTTTTTTGGCTTCAAAAACAGAAAGCATTTATTTTATGGTTTCTGCAGGTTAGGAATTAAGGAGTGGCTTGTCTGGGCAATTCTGGCTAAGAGTTTCTCATGAAGAATCAGATACTGTCTGGGCATGTGGTCACCTGAACTCTTCACTGGGTGGGGCAAGAATCTCCAAAAGGACTCACACATATAGCAGTCAAAATGATGCTGGTTGTTGGAAAGTAACATCAGTTTCTCTTTACGTAAGTTTCTTCAGAGAGGCTACTTGGTTGTCCTTATGATATAATGTCTAGCTTCTACCAGAGAGAGCAACCCAGGAGACCAAGGCGGAAGTTTCAGTGCCTTATATTTCCTAGCCTTGGAATCATACAGTATTACTTACACAGTATTCTGTAGGTCACAGAGTTAAGCCCTTGTTTACATTGTGCAATTCTACTGTATTCTGTGGAAGACTTCCAGGAACACTGATGGGTCATTTCTATCTCAGCTGACATGAATGGGTAAAGAGAAGAGATCACATGCAGGAGATTTTTGGGGCAGATCTAGAAGCTGTGCACATTATTTTCTGCTAAGCAAGAACCACAGGGGCAATTCGGGAATGTAATTGAGCTGTGTGCTCAAGGAGAAGAATAAATAGGTGTGATAAGCATCTACCAGAAAGTTATTTGAAAACAAGATTTCAGGTAATGTCATAGAAAAATGCCATTTTCTTTAGAAATGAAAAATACATGGAACTAGAATTGAGAGAGAATAAAATTAATAAAATGACAGGTGCTACTGAATAAGAATATATTATACACTTCAGTATCATATAATTCGGCCTTTTGCTCTAATTTAGTGAAAAACAGTTATCACTTCTGTCCTACTATGTTTGAAGAAGATAACTGACATGGTTTAAGTATCTGTTTTGTGGCATATATATTAGATACTTAATATACCTAGATTTATATTTTACTCATTTTAGCCCTGAGAAATAACTATTATCATCTGCATATTACATATAAGGAATAAGATTCAAAAAATGTAAGTAAATAGTTTGAGATCATAGGGATAATATACAGAATTCAAATCTATGTGAATCTCACCTGGAAAGCCCATGATTTTTCATGATAAACAAAATAAAGATACTCTCCTTTAAATCACTGAATCTATATAAGTTCACTCTTAATTGCTTAAAAGATAGTATTTTTAGTGTTCCCTTTCCAGATGAGACATTCTAGATCTTATATATTCTTAATATTCTGGATCTGTCTGAAATTGCAGACTTGTGATGGAAAGATATAATTGAATATAATGTGAAAATAGAACATGAAACCGTATCTTCTAAACACTATTGTTTAGGGAGCTTTCATCATATTTGGAAGCATTTTTGCAAAGTGGTTTCAAGCATGCAAATAAACTAGTATGTTATCAAGGAACTCTAGGTATAGAATATTTTAAATTATGTCACCCAGAAGCCACATATACTTCTTTAAAGGACCAGTTGTAGAAAAATCTACAACTGGAAACCAAAATATTCTCTTCAAAATGTCTTTTAGACAACAAATACACCTTTAGTGTTTATACCATGCATTTTATATGATAAATTACTTAATGTTATTAAAAGTTTGAAAAGGTATTTTATGATCCAGTGTTAATTACTTTAGTGGTGAAGAAATTTGAAAGTTGTGCGGATATGCTCTATAATGGAAGAGTTGTTTACTTATGAAAAACAACATTACTAGAAAACTGATAAACTTAGAAGTAAATGGCAAGCCAAATGACCCCACAATTTTGGCATGTTATTAACCTGCAAATTATCCAGAAACATCAACTAGGATCTTAAAATCATGTAGGTGAATCATTGGAAAGTAATTTTTTTTTTTTAGTCTTAGCAGAAAGCTAAATTAGATCAATATTCATTTTTTCTCATGGCCATTTTGACAGTTTTCTTGAAACAGCTGCACTGAAATGACTACTTCAAAATATAAGAAATGAGGGGCAGAAGAGATAGATTCGAGATATTCTGGAGATAAAACTAGTGAGGCTCATAAATGAATTGGATGCTATAGGTGGCAGAAGAAAAGGGAGGAGACAGAATCAAAGGTTATATTCCAATTTTTGGTTTAGGTAACTGGATGATCTTGGTGCCAGCAAATGAGATAGAAACACAGGGGGAGGAAGAGTGGGTTTGGAGGTGGGAGGAAAATATATTCAGTTTTAAATGTTGATGAGTTTGAGTTCACTGTGGAACACTGAAGTGGAACTATTTTTCAGTTATTAGAAATAGTCTTAAACTGTGAGAGAAACTTTACAACTAGAGATATAAAGTCTTGAGAGTCATCAGTATGAAGCAATGAGAATAGGTGAAATTACCTTTGAGGAAAATGTGGGAGAGGTGGGTTAAAAGTAGATGTTAAGACATCACTAACATTTAAGGGGTAGGTTCAGGAATAGAAAGCCCTAGCTAAAGGATCTGCAGAAAAATGATGACAATATGAGAGCCAAGACAGGGATAGACTAAGGGATGGAGATTGTCAAAGAAGAAGTGATCTTCAGTGTTGTCAAAGAAACAGGGAGGTTTAGTAAGATAAAGACCAAAATCTGTTCTTTGGAATTGGTTAGTTGGGGGCGGGGTTATGGAACCTCTGTAAGGCCAATTTTAATAAAATGGGAAAAAAGCCTCCTTGTAGTGCATTGAGGATTGACTAAAGATGAGGAAGGCGAGAACAGTGTTTTAATAACTCTTTTAAGAAATACAAGAAGAGGAAAGAGATTAGATTGAAAATACTGAATTATTTCTGTCCAAGAAAGGACAATTTTAGGGTGCAAAAGACTTGAGCTTCTTTGTGGTTAGAAAGGAAGAACTAAAAATAGAGAGAAGTTCACCCACCCTGCACTTAACCATACAGTTTCCTGACATGCTTCTATGTCTTAGCAACTGCTGTTTACTCTGCTTAGAGTTTTTTTCAACAAAGGCATGTTAATAGTGGTGGAAAGAAAGTAATTTTAGCATAGTGGCAGTTTCTCAGACATCTTTCAAAATATTTTCTATGACCTTTTTACTAGGTTACTCTGGCAAATTTTATTTAAAATGCATTGTGGGTGGAGCAA
Source organism: Theropithecus gelada (assembly GCF_003255815.1). Classification (NCBI taxonomy): domain Eukaryota; kingdom Metazoa; phylum Chordata; class Mammalia; order Primates; family Cercopithecidae; genus Theropithecus; species Theropithecus gelada. The sequence continues at coordinate 191,692,751 of NC_037668.1, read as the reverse complement.
GATGGTAGAATTTATCTCTCCATTGATAGTACCCCTACAGAAACATCAATTTGCACAACTATCCACATATGAAAGTACCTTCATAAAAGCTAAGGGAACCTGAACATGGAATCAAGGCTGTAAAGCCCCCATGAACTGCAAAGATGAATAAACTGTAGTTGGAAGATAAGAGTATTGGTTCTCTGTGACCAAGATGCCTCTTCCTACAAGCCATTACAGTGCCACATGTGGAAGTTTCTCCTGGACTCATGGTTTCTACACTGGAAAAAATGAGGTGGAGCTGCACATTTGGCTTCCCCACAATCCCGTGTCCTTTCGCAGGAGACTCTTCTGCACTGGCCCATGGGGAGCAACACAAGTCCTGATGGAGCTCAACTATCTGAGGCCAGCTAGGAACAAACAGAAGATGTGGGACTAGCAGCAGCTGGTGTGTGGAACTTGGAGGTGGCTCATCATACCTGCCATAGGAGCTGCACTAAAGAGGCTGTTTATGGGCATCATGCTGCAAGAAGCACATTCCACAGGTCCTCTGGACTTGAGAGCCTGACTGGCTCTCCCACATGGCGTAGGGGTCCTTCGTGGACCTTCCGTGGGTCCATCCTTTGCATCAGTGGTAGAGCCATTGTGAGACTCGTGTCTAACCTGGGCTTAGGATGCCTTCTAGTGCTGAAATAGAATACAGTAGTCAGTTCAGATTCCTAATCAAGCCCACTAAAATAGACTGATCACAAACAAACCTAGACTACAAAGACTAGAATAAATATCTAATTTGTCAATGAGTAAACAGAGACGCATGTCTACAAATAGTAGGAATATCCTAGAAAAAATGGCCTCACCAAAAGGACAAAACAAGGTCCTAACAACTGATCCTAAAACATGTAGATGAATGATCTGGTGGACAAAGAATTCAAAATAGCTCTTTGAGTAAAACTCAGTGAACTTCTAGAAAACAGAGAAATAATTCAGAAATTTATCAGAGAAATTGAGAATCATATAAAAAAATCAAGTGGAAATCCTGGAGTTGAATGATATAATAAACAAAATCAGAAATGCAATAGAGGGCATCGCCAGCAGAATTGATCAAGAAGAAGAAAAATCAGCTCGAAAACAGGCTCTTCAAAACTATATAGCTGGAGGAGCAAAATGAAAAATGGAATTAGAAGGTATGAAAAATCTGATAGGATTTATGGGGCACCATCAGAAGAGCAAATGTGTGTATCATTGATGTTCGAGAGGGACTAGAGTAGGGAAAGGGGATAGAAAGCTTTTTCAAAGAAACAATAAAAGAAAATTTTTGAAAACTGGAAAAATATACAAATATCCAGGTATAAGAAGATTTACCAATCTTCTTATAGATTAACCCAAATAAAACAACTGTAAGACATATTAAAAACAAACTGCCAAAGATCAAAGACAAAGAGTGGATATTGAAAGCAGAAAGAGAAAAGCAAATAACAAATAAGGGAATTCCAATACTCCTGGAAGCAGGCTTCTCAGCAGAAACCTGACAAGTGAGAATGAATGGAATGATATATTCAGAGTGCTGAAGGGAAACAATCAAACAAACAAAAAAACTTGTCAACCAAGAATACTGTACACAGCAAAGCTATTTTTTTTTAAATGAAGGAGATCTGAAGGCATTCTCAAACAAAATCTGAGGGAATTCCCTGTAACCAGATCTGCCTTGCAAGAAAGGTAAAGAGAGTTTGTCAAACTGAAAGAAAAAGATGCTACTGTGTAACATGAAAAAAGTCTGAAGATATAAAACCCATAAGAAAAAGTTAAGTGTCCAGGCAAATTCAGCATACTCTAATGCAGTGATTGTGGGACATAAACTACTTAGGGTTTAACCTTCCTTGTTAAGAAGGGTTAAAAGACAAGACAAAAATAATAGCAGCTATAATAATTTGCTAGGGTATAAGCAGTATAAAAAGATGTAAATTATGATATCAAAAGATAAAATATGGGAGAGCAATGGAGTTAGTGTTTTCTTTTTTGGAATAAAATTATCAGCTTAAAATAATATGTTATAACTATAAGGTGTTTTTTGTAAGTCTCATGGTAACTACAAAACCTGTGATACAATAAAAATAAAAAGTAAGAAATCAAAACATACTGATAGAGAAAACCTCCTACCTGGAAAGGAAGATAGTAAGAAGAAAGGAACAAAGGTTCTGCGAAACAAGCGGAAAACAAGTTGGTAATATGGCAGCATCAAGTCTTTACCTGTTAATAATTAACTTGAGTGTAAATTGGTTAAATTCTTCTTTGAAAAGACACAGAGTGGCTAATGGATAGAAAAATAAGACCTAACTATATGCTGCCCAAAGAGACTCACTTCACCCTTAAGAACATGTATAGACTGAAAATGATGAGTGGGGAAAGGTATTCCAAGCAAATATAAACCAAAAGAAAGCAGAAATTCCTATATTTCTATCTGATAAATGGAATGCAAGTAAAAAATTAGAAAAAGAGACCAACAGGGCCATTTTGTAATGTTAAAGGGGACAGTAGAGCAAAAGGATAAGAGTTGTAAATATATATATACACCCAACATCCGAGCACTTAAATATATAAAGCAAACATTAATAGATCTAATGGAATATATTGGAATACAGTAATAGTAGGGAACTTCATCTCACTTTTAACAGTGGACAGGTCATCCAGACAGAAAATTAACATAGAAAAACTGGATTTAAACTGTGCTGTATACCCAATGGCCCTAACAGACATTTACAGAACATTCTGCCCAACAGCTTCAGAATTCACATTCTTATCAACTGCATATGAAACATTCTCCAGAATAGATCATATCTTAGGCTAAAAAACAAGACTTAACAAATTCAAAAAAAGTGAAATTATATCAAGTGTTTTTTCTGACTATAATAGAATAAAATTTGAAATCAACAACAGGAGGAAGTTTAGAAACTGTACAAATGCATGGAAATTAAACAATATATTCCTGAACAACCAATGAGCCAATGAAAAAAGGGAATTTAAAAAATTTCTTGGCACAGTGGCTCATGCCTGTAATCCTAGCACTTTGGGAGGCTGAGGCGGGTGAATCATTTGAGGTCAGGAGTTCAAGACCAGCCTGGCCAACATGGTGAAATCCAATCTCTACTGAAAGTATAAAAATTAGCTGGGTGTGGTGGCAAGCACCTGTAGTCCCAGCTACTTGAGGCAGGAGAATCACTTGAACTGAGGAGGCGGAAGTTGCAGTGAGCTGAGATTGTGCCACTGCACTCCAGCATGGGTGACAGAGCAAGACTCCGTCTCTAAATAAATAAATAAATAAATAAATAAATAAATAAATAAATGTTTCTTAAGGCAAATGATAATGGAAATGCAATATACCGAAAGAGCAAAAGCAGTCCTTGGAGGGAAGTCTACAGTAATAAATGCCATCATTAAAAAAGAAGAAAGATCTCAAATAAACAGCCTAACTATCCATCTCAAGGAACTGGGAAAACAAGAATGCATCTCAAGGAACTAGGAATACAAATTGAGAGAAGGAAAGAAATAGTAAGGATCAGAGCAAATATAAGTGAAATAAAGACTTAAAAATACAAAAAAACCCCTAGGAAACAAAAATTTATTTTTGAAAAGATAAAATTGACAAACCTTTATGTAGACTAAGAAAATAAAAGAGACTAAGTAAACTTAAAAATGAAAAAGGAATCATTACAACTGATAACCTAGAAATACAGTGGATCATAAGAAACTGCTATGAACAATTATATGCCAACAAGTTGGGTAACCTAGAAGAAATGGATAAGTTTTTGAATGCATACAACCTACCAAGCTTGACTCAAGAAGAAATAGAAAATCTGAACAGACTGATATTGAGTAGCAAGTTTGAAGCAGTAATAATGTCTCCCATCAAAGAAAATTCAAGGACCTGATGGTTTCACTGCTGAATTCTACAAAACATTTGAAGAAGAACTAATACAAATTATTCACAAAATATTCTAAGAAACTGAAAATGAAGGAACTCTTTCAAACCCATTTTATGAGACTAGCATTTTCTTGATTTGAAAACTAAGCAAAGACACAACAAAAGAGAAAACTACAGGCCAGTTTTCCTGATGAGTATAGATGTAAAAACAAAAAAAACTAGCAATAAGGATTCAAAAGCACATTAGAAAGGTAGTTCACCATTATCTTGAAGGATTCAACCGAGGAATGTAAAGATGGTTTAACATAGGCAAATCAGTAAATGTGATACATCACATTAACAGATTGAAGGATAAAACTATGTGGTCATTTCAATTGACACAGAGTGAGCATGTGACAGACTTCATCTTTTTGTGATAAAGCTTCCAGCAAATTATGTTTACAAGGAGTATACCTCAACGTAAACAAGGCTAGATATGATAAAACCATAGCTAACATCATATTAAACAAGGAAAATTTCATAATAAAATTTTTTTTTTAAAAAAAGACTGATTTGAATAATAATAAAACTTTGGTCTCCTGCAAAAAAAAAAAAAAAAGTTGAAAACTTTTTCTCTACTTTCCGGAACAAGATGTGGATGCTCACTTTTACCACTACTATTTGATATAGTATTGGAAATTCTAGTCAGAGCAGTTAAGCAAGAGAAGGAAATAAAAGACACCCAAATTAACAAGGAAGAAATCAAGTTGTCCCTGTTTGCAGACAATATGATTATCTATATAGAAAACCCTAAATAATCCACCAAAAACTCTTAGAACTAATAAACAAATTCAGTAAAGTTGCAGAATACAAAAAGCAACATACAAAAATCAGTGGCATTTCTATACACCAATGGGAAACTATTGGAAAAATCAAGAAAGAAATCCTATTTACAAGTCAGATGCAGTGGCTCATGCCTGTAATTCGAACACTTTGGGAGGCTGAGGCAGGAGGATCTCTTGAAGGCAAGAGTTTGAGACCAGACTGGGCAATGTAAGGAGACCTTTTCTCTACAAAAATAAAAATAAAAAAATTAATGGGGCACAGTAGCACCTACCTGTAGTCCCAGCTACTCAGGAGATTGAGGGAAGAGGATTGCTTGGGCCCAGAAGTTTGGCACTGGAGTGAGTTGTTATTGTGCCACTGCACTCCACCCTGAGTGACAGAGTGAGACTCTGTCTTAAAAAAACAAAAAACAAAAACAAACAAAAAAACACCTACCTAGGAATAAATTTAAGGAAGTGAAAGATCTTTTCATTGAAAATTATAAAACACTGATGAAAGAAATTGAAGATAACATAAATGAATTGAAAGATATATCATGTTCGTGGATGGTAAGAATTAATGTTCTTAAAATGTCTGTACTACCCAAAGCAATCTACAGATTCAGTGCAATTTCTATCAAAGTTCCAATGACATTCTTTACAGAAATAGAAAAAAAAAATTTTAATTCATATGAAGTCACAAAAGACCCTGAATAGGCCAAGTTGAGCAAAAAGAACAAAGCTAGAGACATCATGCTACCTGATTTGAAATCTACTACAAAGGTATAGTAGCTGAAACAGTATGACATTGGCATAAAAAACAGACATAGACCTATGGAACAAAATAGAGAGTCCAGAAATAAATTCATGCAGCCAGCTGATATTTATGGAAGGTGCCAAGAACACACAATGGGGAAAGATTTTTTTGCAGTAAATGGAACTGGGAAAACTGGATAGCTACATATAAAAGAATGAAACTAGGCCCCCCTCTCTGTCTATGTATAAGTCAATTCAAAATGGATTAAATACTTAAATGTGGGACTTGAAACTATGAAATTGCTAGAAGAACACATAGGAGAAACACTATATGTGATTGTTTTGGGCAAAGATTTTTTTTAGACAAGACCTCAAAGATAAGAGCAACCAAAGCAAACATGAATGGATCTACATCAAACTAAAAAGCTCCCGCATAGTAAGGAAAAAATTAACAATGAAGAGAGACAGCCTACGATATTGAGAAAATATTTGCACATTATGCATTCAATAGCAAAAAAAACCCCAAATAATCTGATTTAAAAATGGGCAAAAGATCTGAATAGATATTTCTCTAAAGATGACATACAAATAGTCAATAGGTTTATGATAAAATGATCAACATCATTATCAGGGAAATGCAAATCAAAACCATAATGAGGTATTGCCTTACCGTGGTTAAAATGGCTATTATCAAAAACACACAAAAAAATGTTGGTGAGGATGTGGAGACAGAGGAATTTTTTTTTTTTTTTTCGAGATGGAATCTCGCTCTGTCGCCCAGGCTGGAGTGCAGTGGTACCCAAAACTCAAATTTCATAGATTGACTTTGTTCTTAGTAGAAAATCTATTTGAAAGGAAATTTGTGAAGTAGCAAGAGAAAAAGAAAAGCATGGTAAACTTAGTATTTCATTATATGGGTGTGACAGCTGGCACCCAGTTTTCTCGTTTGGTTATTTAAGTGAGCCTAAACAAGTTGTCAGTATTCAAGGCTATATCTGTACAGCTGGATATTTTGACAAGTCCCAAATATGTAATTCAGGCTATCATGAGTGAACAGTCTAATAAAGTTCATCTTAAGATCATAAGAATATTTTTATATTGCTTATTAGTTAGTTGAGGAAGAATAATTGGTCTTCAGTGTTGTTTATACTCTTTGAAGGGAATTTTATCTATTTTTTTTTTTTTTGAGACGGAGTCTCACTCTATTGCCCAGGCTGGAGTGCAGCGGCATGATCTTGGCTGACTGCAACCTCTGCCTCTGGGTTCAAGCGATTCCCCTGCCTCAGCCTCCTGAGTAGCTGGGATTATAGACGTGCACCACCATGCTTGGCTAATTTTTGTATTTTTAGTAGAGATGGGGTTTTCCCATTTTGGCCAGGCTGGTCTCATACTCCTGACCTCACGTGATTCACCCTCTTTGACCTCCCGAAGTGTTGGGATTACAGGCATGAGCCACTGCGCCCAGCTGAGAAACAGGAACTCTTATATGTTATTGGTGAGAAGGTAAGTTAGTACAGCTATTGTGGAAAACAGTGTGGAGGTTCCTCAGAAAATTATAAAAGCTAAAAAGAAAACAAAACAAAACTGATCCAGCAGTCTCACTACTGGAGTATTTATCCAAAGGAAATGAAATCAGTGTGTCAGAGAGACAGCTGGACTTCCATGTTTGTTTATAATAGCCAAGATATGGAATCCACCTAAATGCCCATCAGTGGATGAATGGATAAAGAAAATGTGGTATACATACACAATAAAATGCTATTCAGTCATAAAAAGGATGAAATCCTGTTATTTGGGACAATATGGGTGAGCCTGGAGGGCATTATGCAAAGTTTAATAAGCCAGGCAGAGAGACACAAATACTGCATGATCTCACTCATATGTGGAATCCAAAAAATTGACCTCTTAGAAGTTGCGAGTACAATAGCGGTTACCAGAGGTTGGGGAGAATGGGAGAGGAAAAATGGGGAGAGGCTGGTCAGTGGGTACAATGTTACCGTTAGGTAAGAGGAATAAATTCTGCTTCTCCAGTTTTACACTGGTGTGACTGTAGCTACCTATAATGCATCGGATATTTCAGATAGCTAGAACAGAGGATTTTGAATGCCTTCCCAACAAAGAAATGATACATGTTTAAGGTAATCATATGCTATTTACCATAATATGATCATTACACAATGTATACATACATCAGAGCATCACATTATACTCCATAAATATGTATAATTATTACATGTCAACAAAAATAAGTAAAATAAAAAATGCATTTAATGCAGAGTGGCTGAGTGAAGAGCTCAGCAAGTCCACTTACTCCCAAGTGACGATTAAAGTGGATTAAACTGTCAAAAACAGCCATTTCAGGACTTTGGAAAGCAACTAAAATTATGCACCAGATTGAGAAGCAATTATTCAAGAAAAACTACTGAACCTTACATCTGTGGTGTTTTAGCCCCTGAGACTGCTCCCACTCTGCTCATTTTCACCACTGACTTACTATCATGTTAATTTTTATTAGGGTAGGGCAACCTGTAGAAACCAGTAGCTTTGCTGTTGATGCTAGGGAAGGCTCACTTGATTTGGAGCAGAGCATGGAACAACCCTATGTTTCCACAGTATTGTTAGAAACACTAGTGATTTTTGTAGCAAAAGAATGGGAAGCTCGGTGTTACAAGTAGCATGAGATTATAATCCTGGTTGGGGAAAGCTACAGATTGGCCAGGATTTTAACATGGAGATCTGAGGAATTAGTGGAGCTCCTACAATTATCACTGGTCATCTGGAAGGCTCTTTGTGTGTGCAAGGCTCTGGACACACTCAGGAGAAACAAGAGAGGGCCCACCTAACTGGTCATATGTCCATGTTGAGACCTTGCACGTGTATGATGGAGACATGTTTCCAGAATTCTGTCTCCTAAATAGTTTTGCTTCTTTCTTTTCTGTTGTGTGAAGAGAATCTGTGCTCCCGGAAATGACTGGCACCTGATTCTCACACAAAATCTACAGTCTTGTCAGTAAGTAGCGGCTCTTCCGCTCCAAGTATAGGAATTTATAATCCAACCTCTGTCTGACCCTATCTTTTCTGTACTGGATTATTGTAATACCTCAAACTGGTCTTCCTGACTTCCAGCCTTGTCCCCTCCCCTGCAGTCTGTGTTCCACACACCAGCCATAGTCATCCTTTTGAAATGTGTCAGATGACATTATTCCTTTTCTGAAAATCCTTTGTTGGCTTCTCATTTTACTTAGCTAAAGTTCTTTTTATCATGATTCACAAAACCATACATTATCTTGCTGTCCGAGTTTTACTCTTCTGATCTAATTTTCTACCACTCTTAGCCTCATAAATTATACACTTGTCCTTTTGCTGTTCTTCCAACAAACAAACCAGATGAATTGCTGCCTCTGGGCTACTGCACTTGCTCCTTCCTCTCTACCTGGAGCTCTTTTTTTCCACCAGATAGGCACATGGTTCTTTCCCTCCTCTTTTTCCAGTCTTTCTTTGAATGCTATCTTCTCAGTGAAATCTTGCCAGCTCAGTAAATAGTATGAATAATAATAAATGAATGAATGAATAGCAATAAATGGATAGTAATGTGAATGAATGTTTTTCTTTTAAAATACCTTAAAATTATTCAGTAATGAGAAAGACTAGAAAAGCAGAGATAACATTTCTGGAATTGTACTTGAAAACATGAAAGACATAAAATAAAATTTTCAATTACTTATTCTTATATATGGTCCAAACAGGAGCAAGTCATTGAATTTCTGTTTTTCTCTTAAAATTTTTTCACTTTTGTTCTTAACAGTTTTTCACTATTTGAGATGTCACCTTGTCTTTTGAAATATGTATTAGCCATCACCTATGAAAAAAAAAGCTACAAAAATTACAGAGTAGGAAGTAATAGTTTCTTTTCTTTTATAGATCAGATGTTTCATACATTTTCAATATACTTTATTATTAGTTCTGTAATTGACATTTTGTCAACGCAAACATCAAAAGTTAGAGCTGGAGGTGGCATAAAAATGCTTTCCTGCTGTAGGGAATTAGAGTATTCTTTTATTTAATTATTTTCAACAATTTGCCTGTCAAAGCAAAAGTGGAAGTTCAAGTCATTCTAAATTGTCTTGCCTTAGCCTGTAATTTAACTAAAAAGGGATACAGATTTAAAATGACTAAAATTGCTTTTAATTTTCTGGGAGAGATCTAAAGTAAAATGAATTAAGGTATCTTTACCTATCTTTCACATCCTGTTCAAAAAATGAAATGTGTTAAAGGGTATGAATGCCAGTAATCTTAGCAGAAAGTTAAGTCCACCAACACTGCTTTATAAGGATTATTTTAAAATTACTTTGTCACTTGTATTTACTTCCACATGTTCTGGATTGCCTCTGTTGAAGTTTGAGGGATACTTAGTTTTGCTTCATGCAAATTTTAAACTGGCTTTCTGTTTGTTGGCCTCATACTTGCATTTAGTTACTTGTAACATGGATAGTAAGCTACAGGAAGAAGCTATTTGAAGAGAACAAATGGCTAATACAGTGTGCTATCCTAAAGGCTCAGTTCTGGGTTAGTGTCCCTTGGAAGAGGGCGTATTTGTGTAGTAATTTGATTCATGTAACAAATATTTGTGTACCTGCTGTATTTTTAGCACTATGCTTGATTCTGAGAGATGACAGGATAATTCTATTTCTATTGCTTAAAAGACATATGCCCAAGTAATTTTAAGTGTCCAGGTTCATGGTAACATTAGGTAAGCTTAACACTTTGTTGTACCTTTTAGGTTTAGTAAAATCTGCATTTTTTGTTGTTGTTTTTGTGTTTGGATTGGCTAAAATGCTATCTTAAAAAAATTTTCCTCCTGAGTTGTCATAGCTTTTACTATAGAAACAAGTTTGCAAATGAAGATTCTTTTCTTGAGACAGGGTCTTTCTTACTCTGTTGCCTAGGCTAGAATACAGTGGTGTGATCATGGCTCACTGTAGCCTTGAACTCCTGGGCTCAAGTGAACCTCTCATTGAACCTCCTGCTTCAGCCTCCTGAGTAGCTAGGACCACAGGCATGTGCCACTATACTGGGCTAATTTTTAAGTTTTTTGTGTAGTCGAGATCTTCCTACGTTGCCCAAGGTGGTCTGGAACTCCTGGGCTCAAGTGATCCTCCCGCCTTGGCTTTCCAATGTGCTGGGATTACAGGCATGAGCCACCATCCCTGACTAAAAATTGTTTATAGTTGGATGAAAAGGAACTAGAGGATATGGAAAAGAAATGAACTTTTAAAGAAAAGATAATCATATAGTGCTTATGTGTGGCAGGCACTGGTTAAAGAAATGCTTTTTAAACTTTAAATGTGTACATGTATTACCTGGAGATCTTGGTAAGATGAAGCCTTATTTTATAGGTTGGGGTAGGGCCTGGTCTGCTTTTCTAAAAAAATCTCTGGATGCCACTGCTCTTGGTTACACCATGCTTTGAGAAACAGGAGTTTAAATTGCTTACCTCTATTAGCTCATTTAATCCTCTTATCAACCCTATATGGTAGGTACAATTATTATATCCATTTTACAGATGAGGAAATATGTTTCCATAAAATAATCTTGGCATGATAGATGCTGTTTCTTTACCAGTCAGATAATTTCAGTGTTTATAAATGTGTGTGTGTGTATATGTGTGAATGTGTGTGTGTGTGTGACAGAGAGAGAGAGAGAGAGAGAGAGAGAGAATGGAGGAGGAAGGACTTTAAAGTATTGTTTTATTCTTGCATTTTTACATTATGTATTCTGACAAATTAAAATAATTAAAAATATATCTGATAAGGAAGAGTATTTGAGAAAAAGTGGAGGGAGAGAGTGTATTTGTATTTGTTTTCTATTGCTGCATAACAAATTACCAAAAACAAATTTAGCATCTTAAATCATCACACATTTACTAAATCACAGTTTCCATGGGTCAGGAGTGTGGACATGTCTTAGTTGAGTCCTCTGTTCAGAGTTCAGATGACTATAATCAGTTTTGTTTAGGGCTGCAGTCTCTTTGAGGGTTGGGATGCTCTTCAAAGCTCACATGATTTTGGTAGAATTCATTGCCTTGCAGCTTTAGAACCCATGGTAACTTGCATGTTCAAGGTCAGCAGAAAATCTCAGGGAAAAGTAGAAAGTAGAAAGGATAACATTTTCACATTTGTAAAACAAGAATTACAGGTGCAAGCAGAATATGAAGTATGGTTATGAGGCAGTGTATGAGGTTGGAGAGGCAGACTGAAAGCAGGCCATGAAGAGCCTCCACAGAAACATTGAACATTATGGACTTGAATTGTGTAAAGCAATGGAAAATCACTGGAGGGATTTGAGGTAGGACATAGCACGAGCAAAGATTTTTGTGAGGAAGGTTAAGCTGGAAGTCAGCTTTGTAAAATGTAGTTAACAGAGAAGAACCTATGACATGTAAGTCTCATTTCAGGGGACAAAAGCCTGAACCTAGGGTACTGGCCCTAGAAATAGAAAATGACTGATTTTAAGAAAATTGTTGACAGGAAGGGGTGACTGAGTCAGACCTCTATTTAATTGCCATATTCAAGGACTCAGTTCTGGGTTAGCTTGCCCTGGAAGAGGCCATATTTGTGTATTAATCAATTTTATTCATTTAAAAAATATTTGTGTACCTGCTATATTTTTAGCCCTACGTTTGATTCTGAGATGACAAAAAGTTCCTTTAAGGTTGCTTACATTTTAAATAGGAATAAACAATTTAAATCATTACAGAAGTTAAGGAGTACTGTGAAACACTGCAGTTTGAGTTGCATTTGACTCAAATATAGTAAGTGCCAAATGCGTGGCTTAGATCCTTAGTGCTATGGGACTAATTAAAAGTATTACTTGACTCTTGACCTTTTTCTCTACAGTTAACCAGTGGTATTTCAAAAAACAATTTAACCATTGTATGCTTGAGTGTGATAGGGTCTCGTATCAACTGAATTCAAGCATTTAATGTGAATTTTCTCCCCTGTGATTTGTATTTGATTTAAAGCTCTGAAATACAAAATAGCAATGTTAAATTTATGATTATAGTCTGTTAAGGTTTAATCTTATTCTAGCCTCAATCACATATAATCATTATGTATTTTACAAATACAACAGCTTCTCAACTGTGACAATCGACAGCATTCAATGAAAGTATCTTAAATTTTCAGGTTTCTGGGTTGTATGTCTTTTACCGGTAAAAATCCTCATGCAGTTTTAAGGAGTAATTGGCCTTTCAGTTTGACAAAGAATATATTTTAATCAACTCCTGTAGCAATGTTTTTGTCACTGCAGAGTTTATTATCCTGTTTTTAGCTAGTGGAAAATTTACTGAAACGTAGTGTTTTATTTTTTTAAGTGGTACTGTTCTTGAATTTGATGGATTGAAATCTGATTTTAACCTATTTATTTAGTGTATGTGGGAAGTGATTTTTATTTTATGTAAATTATAAGGTATATAGTCTGGTATTTTATTATAATAATAATATTTATTGCTATAAATATATTCTCACTTTTAATGAAATTGTTGCTTTGGAAAAGTGTAGTATTGGACACTTAAAAAATTCTTTCATCTTTAACATTTTTGAAGCAAATAAAATATGAATTGGTACTCTGAAAGGAGCCTTGGGTTGTCAAATTAGGACTCCTGAGCTATGAATGGTTGTAATAAAAAAAGAAGAAAAGTATGCTACAGAGCTGAAAATATTTACTACTTGGTTCTTTACAGGAAAGCTGGCTGACCCCAGTAGTCACAGCATATTTGTGAATAGATTTAAGTATGTTTTATGTAATTCCTGAAAGTCTGTGGAATGTACTGTATTACTATACTTTTCTTGTGTACATACCATGTTACTTTGGTACATTTTATTATGTAATACATTTTCTTTGGATTAGTGCTTCAAAATAAATGGTTCTTATAAAACTTTTTACATGGATAGTATAATAAAGTTTTAGTGTATTTCCAGTAGAAAATATCTTCAAAAAATTAAAGTTTTTTTTTTGCATTTTGAAACAGTCAGTGCAAAACTCAAATTTCATAGATTGACTTTGTTCTTAACAGAAAATCTGTATGAAAGGAAATTTGTGAAGTAGCAAGAGAAACAGAAAAGCATGGTGAAGCTAGTATTTCCTTATATAGATGTGACGGCAGGCACCGAGTTTTCTCATTTGGTCATTTAAATGAGCCTAAACAAGCTGTCAGTATTCAAGGCTATAACTGTACAGTTGGGTATTTTGGCAAGCCCCAAATGTGTAATTCAGGCTATCGTAAGTGGACAATCTAATAAAGTACATCTTAAGATCATAAGAATTTTTTTTATATTGCTTATAAGTTAGTTGAGGAAGAATTAGTCTTCGGTGTTGTTAATACCTTTGAAGGCAATTTTAGCTAATTTTTTTTTTTTTTTTTGGAGATGGAGTCTCCCTCTGTTGCCCAGGCTGGAGTACAGTGGTATGATCTCAGCTCACTGCAACTTCTGCCTCCCAGGTTCAATTGATTCTCCTGCCTCGGCCTCCCGAGTAGTTGGGATTACAGACGTGCACCACCATGCCTGGCTAATTTTTGTATTTTTAGTAGAGATGGGGTTTTGCCATGTTGGCTATGCTGATCTCGTACTCCTGACCTTAAGTGATCCACCCACCTCAGCCTCCCAAAGTGCTGGGATTATAGGTGTGAGCCACCACGCCCTTGAATGTAAAAATATCATATGAAGTTTAAGTTTTAACTTTATAGTAAGTATGAGTTGTGACTATGACTTTTTGTATTGTATGCTTTTGGAAAAGAGTTAATAAAGTTTATTTTTAAATGCTTCTATTTGGTTATTAAATTTTTATAGGTTTAGTTTTTCTTCGTGATCTTTTATTCCCTTTTCTTTTGGTGTTTGCACACTAATGTCAAATTTAGTTCATTTAGTACTTTGTAGATATACCATGTACATGATACGAAACAATATTAATGTAAAGAGACATTGCCACGAATTAAGTGAACATGTTTCTCTTTATTTCTAATTTGTTTAAAACTCTTTGTTTCAGAAGTTAAGGAATTAGTTCTGAATTAGCCAGTACCCCACAGAATGTTATACTTAGTTTTTCCTTTTCTTTTTTTCTTCAAATTTTAAGTTCTGGGGTACCTGTGCACATGGTTTGCTGAAAAGATCAGTCTATCACCTGGATATTAAGCCCAGTATCCATTAGCTATTCTTCCTGATGCTCCCCCTTCTCCACTCCCCAGGCAGGCCCCAGTGTGTGTTGTTCCATGTGTCCATGTATTCTCATTGTCCAGCTTCCGCTTATGAGAATATGCAGTGTTCGCTTTTCTGTTCCTGCATTACTTTGCTGAGGATAATGACTTCCAGCGCCATCCATGTTCCTACAAAGGACATGATCTCGTTCCTTTTTATGGCTGCATAGTATTCCATGGTGTATATATACCACATTTTATTTATTTAGTGTATCTTGAAGGGCATTTGGGTTGATTTCATGTCTTTGCTATTGTGAATAGTGGTACAATGAACATACAGTGCATGTCTCTTTATAATAGAATGATTTATATTCCTTTGGGTATATACCCAGTAATGGGATTCCTGGGTCGATGGTATTTCTGCTTCTAGATCTTTCAGGAATTGCCACATTGTCTTCCACAATGGTTGAAATAATTTCTCAACAGTGTAAAAGCGTTCTTTTTTCTTCATGACCTTGCCAGCATCTGTTGTTTCTTGACTTTTAAATAATCACCATTCGGAGTGGTGTGAGATGGTATCTCATTGTGGTTTTGATTTGCATTCCTCTAATGATCAGTGATGTTGATTTTTTTTCATGTTAGTTGGCTGCATGAATGTCTTCTTTTGAGAAGTGTCTGTTCATGTCCTTTGCCACTTTTTAATGGGGTTTTGTTCTTGTAAATTTCTTTTAAGTTCCTGGTGGACTCTGGATATTAGATTGTTGTCAGATGGATAGATAGTTCTTTCTTAATTCATGTTATTTTCATGTGATGATAAGGTGTATATGGCTATCCATCATTTTTTCTAACTTCAGTGTGATAAGTACCTCACTTCTCAACTCCCCAAATTCTGAATGCCAACTAATATGATGCTTCTTTGCCATGCTTCATGTTACAAAATGTTGCTTGAAAGATGAAGATTAAAATTAATTTATAACTTACCTTAGAGATATTGGCACCATGCTGGTTGTATGATTTCTTTTCAACACTTCTGTAAATGTTGTAGAATAGGATGAAATTGGATAGGAGAGAATATTAGAAGTAGGAGGGAAGTTCAATTTAACAACTTGGATGAAAACTTGACCACTTATGTATTTTATTGACATTGTTCAGAGTACATGTTGTACACAGATGTTTTATTTAAAATCCCTGAAGTTTGAACTGAAATGGAATTTTTCATGTCCATTAAAATCCCTTTTTTCTACTTAATGTAATTCATAGAATAATTGGGAATTGGGTGAAAATCTTTGATTTCTAAAGTTTTAAGCTAATACAAAATTTCCTTCTTTGTTTTTGAAGGCAGATAATTATCTTATGACCTGAAGATTTGTTTTGCTTAATGAAATATGTTTCAAAAGGAGAGAAATCTTACATATCTACACGCAAAATAGTCGTATTCTAAAAAAAGTTATACACTGATACTTATCTGAGGGTTGGAAGGCTTAATTTAAGTATCTTTGTTGATAAGTACAGCCAGCCTTTAAATGATGAATAACTGAACTCTGTACTTGAAGGGTCAGTGGAGCTGGCTAAATGTTATGCAGTTTTTCATACAAATTTGACTTAATTTTTAAAATCTTTCAATTTATGTGTAAGTATATTTTCTTAGGTTGTTCAGTAAAGTGTGTGTTTTAAAAGACTGTCTAGATGCAGCATTCTAAAAGAGGGAGGTAAGAATGCTTATTCATTATGGCTACAGTCTAATATGTTTAATATGTTATTAATAACATTTTAAATGGTAGCTCAATAAAGAGAGGGGATTGGTCAGAAACAGGATAGAGTTCTTATTGCTGTTGAGTAATGATAAACTAAATGTAACAGAAAATCCCCAAGTGGAT
Source organism: Theropithecus gelada (assembly GCF_003255815.1). Lineage (NCBI taxonomy): Eukaryota > Metazoa > Chordata > Mammalia > Primates > Cercopithecidae > Theropithecus > Theropithecus gelada. Next base: position 191,676,224 of record NC_037668.1, on the reverse strand, counting down.
TTTCTCTGAGATAAAGTGATAATATAATAGCATTTTCTATTTTTCCCTAGTAAGTATTGTTGATGTTTATCATTTCATTTTTCCCAAGCCCATGAATTAGCTAACGTGATTCTCTGAACTAATCTTAGTTTTTGACTGAGAATATCATGTACTTAACCAAATCTTTGAGATATTTAAATAAATTAACAAAACTATAAAAATCATCTCTGTAAAACTAGTCACAGATTTATGATTTGGGAAAGTAAGCAGCTTTGTATTACTTAGAAAACAAGTAAAAATATGTAGAATTTCTGTTCTTTTTCTTTTTTATTGTTTTAAAATTTAAATCAACATCAGTGTGCAGATGGGTAGATAAAAATTTAAATCAACAGATGTAAAATGAACCATTCCTCTTCCCTACCCACCAATTCTAATTCTCAAAAGACTTTTTTTTTCCTTTGAGGTGGAGTCTTGCTCTGTCGCCCAGGCTGGAGTGCAGTGGTGCTCTCTTGGCTCACTGCAACCTCCGCCTCCCGGGTTCAAGTGATTCTCCTGCCTCAGCCTTCTGAGTAGCTGGGACTACAGGCATGCGCCATCACGCCCAGCTAATTTTTGTAGTTTTAATAGAGAGGGGGTTTCACCATGTTGGCCAGGATGGTCTTGATCTCTTGACCTCAGGTGATCCGCCTGCCTCGGCCTCCGAAAGTGCTGGGATTATAGGCATGAGCAACCGCGCCCAGCCAGAAATTTTTTTAACAGTTTATATATTGTTTTCCAAGAGTAATATTCTTTATGTCCTGCTTAGCAACTTGTTTTTCATCTCAAACAATCTTATGAACACTACATTAAACGATTTCTCACTCTTTTTAATTGCATGGTATTCTGTGGTGTGGATGTAGCATAATTTTGTTTTTCCATTTCTCTTTTGAGGATTCTATAATCAGTTTCCCTTTTTATTTCCTGCTATTACAAATATACAAATAGTATGTACTATAGTATGTGTCTGAAACACAAACAAATATCTGGAATTGAAATTGTTGTAGTATGGAGATCTGTTTTTTTATAGGTACTACCAAATTTCTCTCCAGAAAGATTGCAAATATATGCCCTTTCCTATTGTGTATCCAAGTACCCTTTGTCTCATAAATTTACCAACAGTAGATATTATGTCTTTTCAATTTTTACCACTTTGATTCACAATAAATATCTCATTTTGTTTACATTTCCCTGATTACAAGTGAGGCTTAGCAAGTTTTATATGTTTATTGGGCTAATACGTTTGATTTTTTAGGTAGCCTATATGCTGTAAAACCCCACTAAGAACTGCTCTTTCTGTCAGAGATTTAATTTGACAATACCTGTAGTCAAATTTTAAAAATCTGATTGGGTTTATTAGTCTGCCTCCATATTATTCTAAAGGAAAGTCAGAAAAGTAGGGGAAGAGCCATGAAAAATTATTCCTTCTTTCCCTTCAAAAGGAGTGGGTGCTCCTTTTGGATTTTTATCTGTTAAGCAGTCTATATTGTTTGGGCTCTCAGTACATTATAGATTTACAGATCAAAACTACTAGGAAAACCAGAAATAATCCATCCTGTGTGAGGGGAGGGGATTTGTGCCTTCCCCTAGAAAGGCATCTTTCTCTTAGATGTTTATTGAGTGTCTTCTCTGCCAGCACTGTGGCTGCTGGCCATTTAGTCCTGTTTCATCCCTGACTGACACCAACTTTACTTGGTGTGGTGGCAGTAAATCAAATCAAAATGTAGTGCCATTAGAGTAAGACATCTTAATCATGTTTCAACTGACCTAACAAATTTAAATGTTCTGGAGGATGGTCTCTGGTGAGAGCTGGAGATCTTACAGTTTGTCAGGAATGTTAAGGTATAAAGGGTGTCTAAAAGCATATAGTACTTGAAACTTATTTTTGTGGTGATCTTTGGAGAATGCTTTCTGTAATGATAGTAACAACAATAAGCGTTAGCTTTTATTGAGCATTTACACATGCCTGGGATTACTGTCAGCATTTTACATCTGTTCTCCATAGTGTGAGGAAATACTTTCTGGCCTTTGGACTTTTACTCTCATAAGTAGTTGTAGAAGGTCTGCAGCTACACAAAGCCTATTTCTTTAGGAACCTTGTGTCTAGCGGTGCTTGCATAGCCATTTTACCCTCTTTTGCTGCCTATTTAGTGATTAGGATTCAGACTAAAAAATGATTCAGTGATTACCTTGGTGTGATCATTCACACATCATGGTGATAGTGATACACCTGCATATTTTCAGTGAATCTTTGAATTAGAAAAGATAGAGTCATTTACTGCTTCCCCTTTTCTGAAACAGAACCATAATACCTTGTGAGTGCACTGGCCACTGTGGAAACAGACTGAGTGACTGATTCACAATGGAATTAATTACACTTTCTAGTTAATAATAAGGAAAATATGTGTGAAACACTTGGTAATTATCCACTTACCAGAAGCTTTTTAACTTGATGTGATCCGTTTTGTCCATTTTTGCTTTGGTTGCCTGTGCTTGTGGGGGAATTACTCAATACATTGTTGCCCAGACCAGTGTCCTCGAGAGTTTCCCCAGTGTTTTCTTGTAGTAGCTTCATAGGTTTTGGTCTTAGATTTAAGTCTTTAATCCATTTTGATTTGATTTTTGTATATGGTGAGAGGGGCCTAGTTTCATCCCTCTGCATATGGATATTCAATTTTCCTAGCAATAACATTTATTGAAGAGACTGTCCTTTCTTCAATGTATGTTCTTGGCACCTTTGTCAAAAAAGAGTTCAGTGTAGACGTATGGATTTATTTCTGTGTCCTCTCTTCTGTTCCATTGCTCTGTGTGTCTTTTATTTAATGCCGACCCCATGCTGCTTTGGTTACTATAGCTCTTTAGTATAATTTGAAGTCAGGTAACGTGATTCTTCCAGTTTTGTTCTTTTTGCTCAGGATGGCCATGGCTAGTCTGAGTCTTTTGTGATTCCATATAAATTTTAGGATTGTTTTTTCTATTTCTGTGAAGTATGTCATTGGTATTTTGAAAGGGATTATATTGAATCTGTAGAGTGCTTTGGGTAGTATGGACATTTTAACAATATTGATTCTTCCACTGCATGAACATAGAATATCTTTTTATTTTTCGGGGTCCTCTTTGATTTCTTTCATCAGTATTTTATAGTTTTCATTATAGAGGTCTTTTGCTTATTTGGTTAAGTTAATTCATAGGTATTTAGTTATTTTTTAGATTGTTTGCTCTTGACTTATAGAAATGCTACTGATTTTTTATGTTGATTTTGGATTCTGCATTTTACTGGATTTATCAGTTCAAATAGTTTTTTGGTAGAGTCTTTAGTTTTTCCAAATATAAGATCATATCATCTCCAAAGAAGTATAATTGGCTTCTTCCTTTTCAATTTGAGTGCCCTTTACACCTTTCTGTTTTCTGATTGCTCTGGCTAGGACTTTCAGTACTATGTTGAATAACTGTGGTGAAGTTGGGCATCCTTGTTGTGTTCCATTATCTTAGAGGAAAGACTTTCAGTTTTCACCCATTCACAATGATACTAGCTGTGGGTCTTTTGTATATGGATTTTATTGTGTTGAGATATGTTGCTTCTGTATCCAATTTTTTTTTGAGGGGTTTTATCATGAAGGGATTTTGAAGTTTATCAAAAATTTTTAAACATCAATTGAAATGCTCATATGGTCTTTGTCCTTCATTCTGTTGATAATGATGTATCACATTGATTGATTTGTGTATGTTGAATTATCCTTTTATCTCAGGGATAAATCCCAATTGGTCATGATGAATGATCTTTTTAATGTGTTATCGAGTTTGGTTTGCCTAGCATTTTGTTGAGGATTTTTGCGTAATTGTTCAACAGGGATATTGGCCTGTAATTTTCTTTTTTAAATGTGTTTTTGGTTTTGGCATCAGGGCAATACTGGCCTTGTAGAATGAGTTTGGAAGTATTCCCTTCTCCTCCTTTTTTTGGAATAGTTTCAATAGGATTGATATTAGTTCTTCTTTAAATGTTGAGTAAAGTTCAGTGATGAAGCCATCAGATCCTGGACTTTTCTTTGCTGAGAGATTTTTTATTACGACTTTGATCTCATTACTTCTTATTGGTCTATTCAGGTTTTGGATTTCTTCATAGTTCTATCTTGGTAGGTTGTCTGTGTCTGGGAATTTATCCATTTATTTTAAGTTTTACAATGTATTGGCACGTAGCTGCTCATAGAAGTCTTTAATAATCCTTCAAATATCTGCAGTATTGGTGTAATGTCTTCTTTTTATCTCTGATTTCATTTATTTGGATCTTCTCTTTTTTTTCCTTAATCTGGATAAAGTTTTGTCAATTTTGTTTATCTTTTAAACAAAACTTGTCATTTTGTTGATCTTTTGTATTTTTTTAATTTATTTCTGGTGTGATATTTATTATTTCTTTTTTTCTGCTAATTTTAGGTTTGGTTTCTTCTTGCTTTTCTAGTTCTTTAAGTTGTATTGTTACGTTGTTTGATGTTTTTCTACTTTTTTGATGTAGGTGCTTATAGCTATAAACTTTCCTTTTAGTACTGCATTTGCTGTATCCCATGGGTTTTAGTATGTTGTGTTTTCATTTTTATTTGTTCCAAGAAATTTTAAAATTTCCTTCTTAATTTCTTCATTGACTCACTGGTCATTCAGGAGCATGTTGTCTAATTTCCATGTGTTTGTATAGTTCCCCAAGTTCCTCTTGTTATTGATTTCTAGTTTTATTCAGTTGTGGTCAGAGAAGACACTTGATATAATTTCAGTTTTTAAAAAAAATTTAATACTTTTTTTTGGCCTAACTGAGGACCTATCCTTGTGAATGATCCATGAGCTGAGGAGAAGAATTTGTATATCCTGTAGCCATTGGATGAAATGTTCTACAAATGTCTGTTAGGTCTATTTGGACTATGGTGCAGATTAAGTTCCATGTTTCTTTGTTTACTTTCTGTGTGGATGATCTGTTCATTGCTGAAAGTGGAGTGTTGAAGTCTCTAGCTATTATATTGGGGCTGATCTTTTTCTTTAGTTCTAATATTTGTTTTATATATCTGGGTGCTCCAATATTGGGTGCATATATATTTACAATCATTATATTCCGTTGCTGAATTGACTGCTTTATCATTACATAGTGACCCCTCTTTGTGTGTGTGTGTGTGTGTGTGTGTGTGTGTGTTTGTTTTTTTTTTTTTCTTTGAGACGGAGTCTTGCTCTGTTGCCCAGGCTGGAGTTCAGTGGTGTGATCTTGGCTCACTGCAAGCTCCACCTCCCGGGTTCATGCCATTCTCCTGTCTCTGCCTCCTGAGTAGCTGGGACTACAGACACCTGCCTCCATGCCCAGCTAATTTTTCTGTATTTTTTAGTAGGGACGGGGTTTCACTGTGTTAGCCAGGATGGTCTTGATCTCCTGACCTTATGATCCGCCCACCTTGGCCTCCCAAAGTGCTGGGATTACAGGTTGTGAGCCATACAATTTTTCTCTTGAAACCTGTTTTGTCTAATTATAGCTTCTCCTGTTCTTTGCAGCTTCCATTTGCATGGAATATCTTTTCCATCCCTTTATTTTCAGTCTGTTGTGTGTCTTTACAGGTGACGTTTGTTTCTCGTAGGCAACAGATCATTGGGTCTTATTTTTTAAATCCATTTAGCCACTCTGTGTGTTTTTATTGGAGAGTTTAGTCCATTTACATTCTGAATTATTATTGATAAATAAGGACTTACCTTTGCCATTTTGTTATTTGTTTTCTTGTTGCTTTGTTGTATTTTCTTCCTATCTTCCTTTCTGTGAAGGTTTTTTTGTTGTTGTTGTTGATGTGCTTTGATTTTTTGCTTTTTATTTTTTGTGATCTTTTGTATGTTTTTTGACTTGAGGTTACCCTGAAGCTTGTAAATAACATCTTATAACCCACTATTTTAAACTGATGACAGCTTAACACTGATTGCAACAACAAACATACTATTAGATTGGTGCAAAAGTAATCACAGTTTTTCCCATTACTTTCAATAGCAAAAACTGATTACTTTTGCACTAACCTAGTAACAAACAAGCAAAAAGAAAACTAATAAAAAATCCACACTTTACCTTCATTTGCCCCTCTTTTAAACTTTTTGTTGTTTCTATTTATACCTTATTATCTTAGGTCTAAGTCTTGAAATGTTGTAGTTATTTTTTAACAGGTTCTTTTCATCTTTCTACCCAAAATATGAGTAGTTCACTAGTTTAAAAAGCACAATTATAGTGTTGTCATTTTCTGTGTTTGTGTACTTACTATTACCAGTGAGTTTTGTATCCTCAGATAATTTCTTATTGTTCATTAATGTCCTTTTCCTTCAGGTTGAAGAACTCCCTTTAGCATTTCTTGTAGGACAGGTCTGGTGTTGACAAAAATCTCTCAGTTTTTGTTGATTTGTGTAAGATTTTATTTCTGCTTCATGTTGGAAGGCTATTTTCACTGAATATACTATTCTAAGATTTTTTTTTTTTTTACCTTCAGCACCTTAAAATGTCATGGCACTCTCTCCTGGCCTGTAAGGTTTCCACTGAGAAGTCTACTGCCATACATATTGCAGCTCCATTGTATTTGTTTCTTTGCTCCTGCTGCATTTAGGATCTTTTCTTTATTCTTGACCTTTGGGTATTAGATTGACCTCTGGGTGTTATACAGTCTCGACCTTTGCGTGTTACAAAACAACCTTAATGTTGTCTTCTTTGGGTTAAATCTGCTTGGTGTTCTGTAACCTTTTTGTACTTGAATATTGATATCTTTCTCTAGGTTTGGGAAGTTCTTGGTGGTTTTTTTTTTTTTTTTTGAGATGGAGTCTTGCTCTGTCGCCCAGGCTGAAGTGCAGTGGCACGATCTCGGCTCACTGCAAGCTCTACCTCCTGGGTTCATGCCATTCTCCTGCCTCAGCCTCCCGAGTAGCTGGGACTACAGGTGCCCGCCACCATGCCCGGCTAATTTTTTTGTTTTTGTTTTTTCAGTAGTTACGGGGTTTCACCGTGTTACCCAGGATGGTCTCGATCTCCTGACCTCGTGATCCGCCCGCCTCGGCCTCCCAAAGTGCTGGAATTACAGGCATGAGCCACCACGCCTGGCTGGGAAGTTCTGTGTTATTATCCCTTTGAATACACATTCTGCAACTGATCTCTCTCTCTCTCTGCCTCCTCTTTAAGGATAATTATTCTTAAATTTGCCCTCTTGAAGCTATTTTCTAGACTTTGTAGTTACGGTGCATTCTTTTTTATTCTTTCTTTCTTTTATCTCTTCTAATTGTGTGTTTTCAAATAGCCTGTCTTCAAGGTGACTAATTCTTTCTCCTGCTTGATCAGTTCTGGTGTTGAAAGACTAGGCTTCATTCTTCAGTATGTCAGTTGAATTTTTCAGCTCCAGAATTTTTGCTTGATTTTAAAAAAAATCATTTCAATCTCTGTTAAATTTATATGATAACGATTCTGAATTCTTTCTCTGTGTTGTCTTGAATTTCTTTGAACTTTCTCAGAGCAGCTATTTTGAATTCTCTGTTTGAAAGGTCACATATCTCTGTTACTTTTGGATTGATCACTAGTGCTTCATTTAGTTCATTTGGGAGTTGATGATTTCCTGGATGATCTTAATGCTTATGATGTTTGTTGGGTGTCTGAGCATTGAAAAGTTAGGTATTTATTGTAGTCTTCAAGTTTGGATTTATTTGTACCAGTTCTTCCTGGGAAGGCTTTCCACGTATTCAATGAATTGAGTGTTGTGAGTTAAGTCTTTGGTCACTGATCTGCATAAGAGGGCACCTCAAGCCATCTAATGATCCTTGCAGCATTTTAGAGGTACCTCTTTGGTGGTCTTGGGTGAGATCCAGGAAAATTCTCTGCTTTAGTAGGCAGAGAGACTCTTGTTCTCTTCCCTTACTCTTCTCCAAAGAGAGTCTCTGTCTGTGTACTGAGCTACCTGGTGTTTGGGGAGGGGTGACACAACCATTTCTGTGGCCACCACCTTTGGGACTGTCCTTTATCAGACCTGAAGCCAGCATTGTACAAGGTCTTGTCCATGGCCTGTGGCTCTATTGCCTGGCTACTGCGGATGTTTATTTTAGACCCAAGTGCTCTTCATTTAGCAGGTGATGAATCCTACAAAGAGTGGATTCCCTTTTCCCTTTTGACCTAGAGTGTGTTGCAAAATGTTATCTGAGAGTGACGGCCTGGAATGGGGGCTTCAGGACTCTGCTTGGTGCTTTATTTTACTATTGCTCAGCTGGCATTTAAGTTCCAGGACAAAGTCCTCTTTACTCTCTCCTCTTATTTCCTCAAATTGGAAGGAGTATCCACCAAAGCTGCAAGCTGCGCTGCCTAGAATTACAGGAATGGTGACATAAGCACTCCCTTGGCTGCCCTAGCTAGTGTCTGTCTACGTCACATGCACCTCATGTTCCCTTGCTCCAAGCCCAGCACGGCACCAGGACTTTCCAGGAATTACAGTCCTTGTGGCCTAGAGTGCTTTTCAAGTTTATTTAGGAGCCCAGAGTGCTTTAGCCTGTGGTGGTGGGGCTACCTGGAACTCACTGACTGCTGGGATTCCCTCTTGCTAGGGCTGGTCTAAATGCTTCCTCCTTCGGCATGGGCTGAATTTTGTCCTGTGTTACTCTCCGCCGTGATAGGGCAGCAGTGAGTTCCAATGCAAAGTTTTACAATCACTGTGCTCTGTCTCCCCCAAGTACACGGATCCTGTCTCTGAAACACACAGGCACCGTCCAGGGATGAGGGAGTGATGGTGTAGGAATTCAAGACTGTCTTTTTTCCTCACTCCAGTGCCTCTTTCCTTGATAGCTACTCTGTCTTTACCATGTCTGGTATTCGAATTTGCTCAGTGACTCAGTTTGGTTCTTTTCAGCGGTACAAATAGACTTTAGGAGGGGATTATACAAAAATCTGAATGCAGATATAAACCTGGTCTCATTGTTACTTCCTTGACTATCTGATTTCATGTTGTTGTTTTGGCTAGTATTGTGGACTTTTCTCTTTTATTAATGCTTTGTATTTTCCCTTTTAGAATTCCATGCTTGATTGAAGACAGTGATCTGCCCAGTTAGAGATGGGCTCTAACATCTAACATCTAACAGATGTTAGCAAGCTTCCTTTTCATCCATTAGTTAAGTTTGAGCTACCTTGATGGGTTCTTTCTTTTCTTCCACCACTTTGCTTCTTTCTTTTAATTCAATTTAATTTTTATTAATTAATTTTTACCTTGCAGCTCCAGCTCAAAGGAAGCTTTGCTTCTATTACCTCCAACACTTGCTTAATTTTTTTATTGTAATTGATTGCCTGCCTTATAAAAAGCCTTTCTTTGAATGTATGTTTAAAACTAATCCTTTCTGTAGCTATTTATGTATCCTTTCCTATCACCTGCAGTGCTTCTCTCCTTTGCTACCTCTCAATTTACTTTGAAAAAAGAGTCATAGATAATAAATTCAAGTAGACATTCCTCAGTTATTGAATGATAACCACATGCTACCCTGTGATTAAGAAAGCATTTTCCTTAATATTGTTAACTGTTCTTCAGATAAGATGTGTTGACTGCCCTAGGTCTCGAGTATTTTTGACGGGCTTCAATGATTAATGATATGTTTTTATTAATCACTTATGCTTAGCAGCTGCAGGGATTTTTAATTAAACACTTGTTACTAGATTCAGAATGACAGTGATGATGCTCAAGTTGGGAAAGAAATCATTTGAGTTGTAGTCTTTTCTACCTTGAAACTTCTCTCTATAATAAATCACCCTGCTTTTGACAGTGGGAAATGTTATAATATTTAAGAAATTAAAGATGATTTGTGTTAGCTTTAATGGCTTACATTTGTATGTCAGCTTTTCTATAGAACAAGTATAGTATTCTGATTCTGTCATTTGAGAAACGAGAGATTATATTGCATTTAAGATCATACACGTGGTTTTAGTCTTTCACAGTCCAAAATGACCTAATTTACATGGAGGTAATGAAAATAGATCACTTTTATATTATTCTAGTTAGACAAGTATGATTATTACCTTTTCTGATCTGTGCTGCTTCCTACAGGCTTGCATGATTAATAAGATTTTGGGTTTTTTTCCCTTGTTGTGGTTAGAGGAAAGTTTATAGAACCTATTGTTGCCTATATTATTTTAAGCAAGGATTTATTTACTAAAAACAGTAAAATTAAGAGAAAAATCTCTGAAGACCCTCAATTACATTTTATTTGTGTTCTACTTGGTAGCTTTTAAAGTAATTCTCTGGTTAAAAAAAGAAAAGAAAAAAATGAGATTTTGTGTATTTTTGCCCCAATTTTGTGATTTATTTTTAACTTTATTTGAAAACAAAAAAGAATTGTGTGTATAGATATTTCTTTTATAATGTCAATTAATACTGATTCTGAAAATTTCCTTTTATTATTAGGATGAAAAGCATTGGTAATAGAAACACAATTTTTTTTCAAAGCCGGGAGTGACCAAAATTAAGAGAAACAGCCCTGAAATTATTTTGATTGAAGTATCATACATATTTATTTTGTTTGATCTAAAAATTTACATCTATTGTATCTTATTTTGGTGTTGCACAGTTAGCTACTGATCTCTACATGTTAAAAATCAGTGGATAATAAGAGATAAAACAAACTGGGAATGTGTTTTTAGTTACCTTTGAAGTGACAGACATAAAGCAGAAGACTCAATAACAATAATATTAATTCAAAGAATGATAGCTAACACTTGGGTACTACTGTGTGTCAGGTATTATGTTTAGCACTTCATATATATTTTCATTTAATTTTTACAACACTATGTGATTGAGACTGCTATTTCCATTCAACACATGTTTAGATTGAAGAAAGTGGTAGTCCTACTGTATGGGTCTGATGACATCTTGTATACGCTGTGTAGTACTGCTTTTTGAAGGAAAACAGTAAACCGCAATAGATGAGGAAAACATTCATGAAAAGGAGTTGAAGTTAGGCATATTAAAGGAGACTTCACCAAATTCTACTCCCTAAGTTAAGCATAGTCTCTCAGAGATCTCTTCTAATGTTAAAATTTATAGAGGAAGTTGGGACTGCTAGGTATGAATTTTCTTAACTTCCTTTCTTAACATCTTCTTAGTTTCCCAAAGTCCCAGTCAAAAGATAAAGTGCTCTCCTGATCAGTCACGTCCCCAAATCTGGGCACTTTCATATTTTTAAGGAATGTACACAGTTCCTCGTCTTTGTCTCTCTATTGTTTTTCCTTACCCTAAGCATGTGAATATATTCTAAAAATAAAGCACTAACAAAAAAATTCTTTATTTCACATTCCAGTGTCATGTGCTAAAAGCTACTATATAACGACAAATAAGATACAGTCCCAGCACTCAAAGAGCCTGGATTCTAGGAAAGAGAAAATACATGTAAACATGAATATTGTAGATATTAAACACACGAGTAAATAAAACCAAACATGTTTTCATGAAAGTTTTATATGTGTTATAGTAGAAGTCTACATAGCAAAAAGGAAGGACTGGCCAGTTTTCCAGGAAATGGGAGTTGATAAAGGGAGCATAAGGCTTGCATTGACTGTGCAGTTCTCTTTAGCTATATAAACCTGTCTCTCATCTTTCTTTATTTCCTGAGTTGGGTAAAGAAGAGTATACATTTAATACCTCCACTTTCCTCTCATATATTCCTCAAACCTGTGCCAGTAGGCATTCATGTTTGTTAAATGGTAATGGCTTGTGATAGCTTACACTTATAGAGCTCTTGCCCTTTGCCAGGCACCCTAATAACATGTTTCACATATAGTAACTTGCTTATTTCTTACAACTACTCTCTAAGATGAGTACTGTTATTAGATACAGACAGCTGAAGCACAGAGAGGTTAAATACCTTGACCCGTATCACAACTAATAAATGTTGGAACTGGGCTTCAAATCTAGGCCATTTGACTTTGGGACCTATGCGTTATGAATGACTTGTGAACAAAATTCTCTAAAAAGGAATTTGGGGAAAAGAGACTTTTTTCCCAGTCAACAGTTTGCAAACCAGGGAAACATAGCCGTCAGCGTAAAATGAAGAATGCATTTCAGAGAACAAAGAGAAGGTTTGGATTTTATAGAAAAATACACTTCCTAAATTCCCAATCAGGTCCATTTATGCAAATGAAAGATTTAAATTCATGTAGTTCCCAATAGTTGGCACAGTGGAGTTCTGATTCATTGATACAGCTGAGCCCTGATTGGCTGGGGCAGATGAGTCCTGATTGGTTGGTTTCCAAGCCCTAAACCAGAGATCTCTGTCAGATGTTTCTTTCAAATGACTGGCGGGTGGTGTAGGGTTTTTGGTTATTTATCTTGGCACAGACATCAGGAACTGGTTTGGCTTGATTGTAGAAAGGGAGGGCCTGTGACACTTTTACATCTTTCTGAGAACACAGAGTACATGACTGCTCCCTCACCCAGGATGGCCGCCTGGTTCTGTCTTAACTTTGAGCATCTCAATTAGCCACAGAGAGTCCATTTTGTCTGTTGGATAGGGTATACTTTAACAGACTGAATGAACCTAGTTGCCTTTTACCCATGTCTGCACACAAATGCCTATATGCTAAAGTTCATTTATTTCCAAGGCATATATTTTTCCTAGTTTTAATGGATTTTCCTTTGTCCTCTCCGTTCACTCATTGAGGAAATTTTGAATACTCTTATGGGCAAGTACTAATCTAGCACTGCAAATATAGAAATAAAAGTGGCCACTACTATCACAAAACTCATAGTATGGGAGAAAATGTGGAGGAAAATGGATAATTATAATATGACGTGCTAAGTGTTATGATGGTATAGGCCTAAAGGGGGCAATATTTAACCCAGCCAGAAGAGGGTAACCCCTAACCTGAATTATGATGGAAAAGTAGGATTTGGCTAAGCTTCTTTCTATTATTTGTCCTCCCTATTTTTTTGTATGTGTAATGGGATACAGTTGCTTTTTCAAAACCTTCAATTACCCCTTTACATATCTGCACTGTTGCATTGTTCCTTCTGTTTTCTTCTTCGTCATGTTCTACTTGTAAGCCTTCTCAGTGTGTCTTTTACTGTACTTTGGTCTCCAGTGTCTTTTTCATTCTTATTTCCTTTTTAGCTTATTCATCCTATCTAGAAACTTGTCTTATCTACTACAGTAGGAAATTTAATTTACTTTTCTTCAGCTCCTTTATTCCTCTCTGGCAGGCTGCCAAAGTGTTTAAAACACTCATGATTATTGGTTTCTTCAGAGAGGAAGATAGATCTGGGTCATATGCTTGATGTGACTGGGATATTCATTTCATTTTTGTTCTTTCTGGGCATCAAGGGAGTTTTACCCCTTGAAGTCTCTCAATTAAATCTTCCCCCAATTTACTGTTTCTTGGGCATGTTCCTTTAATGTGCCTAGCTTTTTTGTTTTTGGCACGATTGCCCAACCTTTACTGCATATTGACACTTGGCACACAGACTGATATCTGCTGAATGCCAGATACAGCCTCCTCTACAAAACATGGTGGGAAAAATTATAAGGGAAGATAGTATTTGACTATGGATTCAAACACAGGTTGAATTCTAACCTTTTATCATTTATTAGCAGGATAACCTTAGGCAAGTTACTTAACCTCTCTCTGCCTCAATTTTCTCGTTTTTAAAATGGGCAAACTAATAGTGACTACCTCATTAGGTTTTTAGAGGATTAAATGGGTTAATGCCTTTAAAATTTAGAGCAGTGAATGGAATATAGATAAAAAAGGAAGACATTTAATAAGAGCCTGGGGTTCCTAGCCTCGCTGGCCAAGAACTGTTTTTCCATCCAACTGTTTGGCCCCTGATTTGCTGTTGCCTCTCCCTTACTTGTTCATCAGGGATCTGGTTTTACTTCAAATTGTGCTTATTATCTTTTATTTTCCTGTGGTTCTCCTCTGATAATCTAGGTTTTTATACTTCTAATATCCTTTTGTAGTGGAAAATAATTTGGGAGCTTGTCAGGAAGACAGTAATTGTTGTTAACAGTGAGATTTTATAGCTCATTGTTGGAGTTTATAATAATAGGTTTTTGTTTCATATAGCAATAGGAATTGTTCAAAAGTTAAATTTTTTTTGCCATCCTTATCATTATGCATACTTATAAGAGATTAGAATATTTCAGAAATATAAAACTCAGAAATAAACGAAGTATTCCCTAAATATTTCGTGCTTGCTATGTGGTAAGATACTGTTGGAGGTACTGAAACATAATTGCTAGTAATAGTTTGGCATAGTTTCTTACAGTTTTTCAAAAAGATCTGTATAGTCATAAAAGTTACATTATTTATGAAAATAAGAATGATAATGTTTTGTTTTGCAGGAAAAGTCAACACTAATAATATGCTCTAGAGAAACTAACGGTTGCTTAGATGTTTTTAACATTATAGTAAACTAATATGCCAAGCTTCAAAATGACCAAACATACAACTTGTAGCTGTGGTATTTTGGTGTATTTGGCATTATACCGTAATTTACAGTATATAACATCTGATGACTTTTAGCAGTATCTTGACACAACAGACTAACTCCTTCCATCCTATCAGAGGTGGAGAGAGGAACTCTTTTCTCCCCATAAATTCTTGATTTTTAACAGTTTTCATCTCCTGTCTTAATATTGGACTTTGATATTTACCTTTTTTATTCATTTTGTTTATTTTTTTAAAAAAATTTTGTGGATGGCCGGGCATGGTGGCTCACACCTGTAATCCCAGCACTTTGGGAGGCCAAGGCAGGCAGATCACAAAGTCAGGAGATCGAGACCATCCCGGCTAACACAGAAATATGCTGTCTCTACTAAAAAAATATGAAAAATAAGCTGGGTGTGGTGGTGGGTGCCTGTAGTACCAGCTACTCTGGAGGCTGAGGCAGGAAAATGGCATGAACCCAGGAGGTGGAGCTTGCATTGAACTGAGATCGCACCAGTGCACTCCAGCCTGGGCAACAGAGGGAGACTCAGTCTCAAAGAAAGATTGTGGATATATAGTAGCTGTATATAGTTATGTGATACATGAGCTGTTTTGGTACAGCCTTGTGTAGAATAATAATGACATCATGGAAAATTGTGTATCTATTCTCTGAAACATCCTTTGTGTTAAAACAATCCTAGTATACTCTTTTAGTTATTTTAAAATGTACAATTATTATTGATTATAGTCTCCCTATTGTATTATTAACTACTAATTTTATTCATTATTTCTTTCTTTCTTTTTTTTTTTTTTTTGACACAGAGTTTCATTCTTGTTGCCCAGGCTGGAGTGCAGTGGTGCGATCTCGGCTCACTGCAACCTCTGCCTCCAAGGTTCAAGTGATCCTCCTGCCTCAGCCTCTTGAGTAGCTGGGATTACAGGCATGCACCACCACGCCTGACTAATTTTGTATTTTTAGTAGAGACAGGGTTTCTCCATGTTGGTCAGGCTGTTCTCGAACTCCTGACCTCAGGTGATCCGCCCACCTCAGCCTCCCAAAGTGCTGGGATTACAGGCGTGAGCCACCATGCCTGGCCTCTATTCATTATTTCTAACCTTATTTTTTTAACCCATTAATTATCCCTACCTCCACCCTATCCCCCTACTATCTTTCCCATCTTTTGGTAACCATCCTTCTATTCTCTATCTCCCTGAGTTCAGTTGTTTAAATTTTTAACTCCTCTAGATAAGTGAGTACATTTGATGTTTGTCTTTCTGTTCCTGGCTTATTCACTTAACAAAATGACCTCCAGATCCAATCATGTTGTTGCAAATGATAGACTCTCATTCTTTTCTGTGACTGAATAGTATTCTGTTGTGTACATATACCACATTTTCTTTATCCATTCATCTGTTGATGAATGGATAAAGCACCTTAGGTTGCTTCCAAATCTTGGCGGTTGTGAGTGGTGCTGCAATAAACATGGGAGTGCAGATATCTCTTTAATATACTCATTTCCTTTCTTGTGGGTGTATACCCAGCAGTGGGATTGCTGGATCATATGGTAGCTCTATTTTTGTTTTTTTGAGGAAACTCCAAACGGTTCTCTGTAGTGGCTGTACTAATTTACATTCCCACCAACAGTGTACAAAA
Source organism: Theropithecus gelada (assembly GCF_003255815.1). NCBI lineage: Eukaryota > Metazoa > Chordata > Mammalia > Primates > Cercopithecidae > Theropithecus > Theropithecus gelada. Next base: position 191,660,124 of record NC_037668.1, on the reverse strand, counting down.
ATTCCCCTTTCTGCACATCCTCACCTATATTTGCTATTGCATGACTTTTGGATATAAGCTATTTTAACTGGGGTGAGATGATAGCTCATTGTAGTTTTGATTTGCATTTTCCTGACGATCAATGATGTTGAGCACCTTTTCATATGCCTCTTTGCCATCTGTATGTCTTTTGAGAACTGTCTATTCAAATCTTTTGTCCATTTTTAAATTGGATTTTTAAATTCTTTTCTATAGAGTTGTTTTAGCTCCTTATATATTCTGGTTATTAATCCATTGTCAGATGGGTAGTTTGCAAATATTTTCTCCCATTCTGTGGGTTGTCTCTTCACTATGTTGATTGTATCCTTTGCTGTGCAGAAACTTTTTAACTTGATATGATCTCATTTGTTCATGTTTGCTTTGGTTGCCTGTGCTTGTGGGATATTACTTAAGAAATTTTTGCCCAGATTGATGTTCTCGAGAGTTTCCCCAATGTTTTCTTGCAGTAGCTTTCTAGGTTTAGGTCTTAGATTTAAGTCTTTAATCTATTTTGATTTGGTTTTTGTATATGACAAGAGTTAGGGACCTAGTTTCATCCCTCTGCCTATGGATATTCAGTTTTCCTGGCACCATTTATTGAAGAGACTATCCTTTCTCAAATGTATATTCTTGGCATCTTTGTCAAAAGAGAGTTCACTGTAGATGCATGGACTTAGTTTCTGTGTTTTCTCTTCTATTCCATTGGTCTCTATGTCTTTTTTCATGCCAGTCCCATGCTGTTTTGGTTACTGTAGCTCTGTGGTATAATTTGAAGTCAGTAATGTGATTGCTCCAGTTTTGTTCTTTTTGCTCAGAATAACTTCGACTATTCTGAGTCTATTGTGATTTCATATAAATTTTAGGATGTTTTTTCTATTTCTGTGAAGAATGTCATTGGTATTTTGATACGGATTACATTAAATGTGTAGATTGCTTTGGGTAGTCTGGACATTTAAATAATATTGATTCTTCCAATCCATGAACATGGAATATCTTTGCATTTTTTTGGTGTCTTCTTCAGTTTTTTCATCAGCATTTTATAGTTTTTATTATGGAGATCTTTTACTTCTTTGGTTAAGTTAATTTATAGGTATTTAATTTTATTTGTAGCTATTGTAAATGGGATTACTTTTTTGATTTCCTTTTTGAATTGTTCACTGTTGGCATATAGAAATGCTAGTGATTTTTGTATGTATATTTTGTATCCTGAAACTTCATTGAATTTATCAGTTCTAGTGGTTTTGTTAGTGGAGAATTAAGTTTTTTCCAAATATAAGATGGTATCATCTGCAAGCAAGTTTCATGTGACTTCTTCCTTTTCGGTATGATGCCCTTTATTTCTACCTTTTAAAAAATACTTTTAAGTTCTGTGGTACATATGCAGATTGTTACATAGATAAATGTGTGTCATGGGGGTTTGTTGTACAGATTATTTAATCATCCAGGTATTAAGCCTAGTACCCATTAATTACTTTTCCTGATCCTCTGCCTTCTCTCACCCTCAACCATCTGATAGGCCCCAGTGTGTATTGTTCCCCTCTAAGTGCCCATGTGTTCTCATCATTCAGCTCCCACTTATAAGTGAGAACATGCACTATTCAGTTTTCTGTTCCTGTGTTAGTTTGCTAAGGATGATGGTTTCCAGCTCCATCCATGTCCCTGCAAAGGACATGATCTCATTTTTTTTATGGCTATGTAGTATTCCATTGTGTATATGTGCCACATTTTCTTTACCCAGTCTATCATTGATGGACATTTAGGTTGATTTCATGTCTTTACTATTGTGAATAGTTTTGCAGTGAACATACGTGTGCATGTGTCTTTATAATAGAACAATTTATATTTCTTTTGGAGAAATATAGAACAATTATATTTCTTTGGGTATACCCAGTAATGGGATTGCTGGACTAAATTGTATTTCTGTCTTTAGGTCTTTGAGGAATCGCCACACTGTCTTCCACAAAGGCAGAACTAACTTATACTCCACCAACAGTGTATAAGCATTTCTTTTTCTCTACAGCCTCTCCAGCATGTGTTATTTTTGACTTTTTAGTAATAGCCATTCTGACTGGTATGAAATGGTATCTCATTGTGGTTTTGATTTGCTTTTCTCTAATGATCAGTGTTGTTGAGGTCTTTTCATTGATTGTTGGCCCCATGTATGTCTTTTTTTGGGAGATGTTTGTTCATGTCCTTTGCCCACTTTTTAATGGGGTTGTTTTTCTCTTGTAAATTTGTTTAAGTTCCTTATAGATGCTAGATATTAGGCTTTTGTCAGATGCATAAATTGCAAAAATGGTCTCTCATTCTGTAGGTTGTCTGTTTAGTCTGTTGATAGTGTTTTGTTGTTATTGTTCTCTTTTCTGTGCCGGAAGCTCTTTAGTTAAATTAGATACCATATGTCACGTTTTGCTTTTGTTGCAGTTGCTTTTGGCATCTTCATCATAAAATCTTTGTGCCGATGTCTCAAATGGTATTGCTGAGGTTGTCTTTGAGGATTTTTATAGTTTTGGGTTTTACATTTAAGTCTTTAATCTATCTTGAGTTGATTTTTGTGCATGGTGTAAGGAAGGGGTCCAGTTTTCATCATCTGCATATGGCTAGCCAGTTATCCCAGTGCCATTTATTGAATAGGGAATCATTTCCTCATTGCTTGTTTTTGTCAGGTTTGTTGCAGATAGTTGTAGATGTGCGGTCTTATTTCTGGGTTCCCTATTCTGTTCCATTGTTCTATATGTCTGTTCTTATATCAGTGTCATGCTGTTTTGGTTACCCAGTCTATCATTGATGGACATTTAGGTTGATTTCATGTCTTTACTATTGTGAATAGTTTTGCAGTGAACATACGTGTGCATGTGTCTTTATAATAGAACAATTTATATTTCTTTTGGAGAAATATAGAACAATTATATTTCTTTGGGTATACCCAGTAATGGGATTGCTGTACTAAATTGTATTTCTGTCTTTAGGTCTTTGAGGAATCGCCACACTGTCTTCCACAAAGGCAGAACTAACTTATACTCCACCTGTAGTATAGTTTGAAGTCATATAGCATGATGTCTCCAGCTTTGTTTCTTTTTGCTTAGGATTGCCTTGGCTATTCAGTCTTCTTTGGGGTTCCGTATGAATTTTAAAATTTTTTTTCTAGTTCTCTGAAGAATGTCAATGGTAGTTTAATGGAAATAGCCTTGAATGTGTAAATTGCACTGGGCAGTTTGGCCATTTTCACAATACTTCTTCCTGTATATGAGCATGGAATGTTTTTCATTTGTTTTTGCTCATCTCTGATTTCTTTTTTTTTTTTTTTTTGAGTCTCGCTGTGTCACTCGCGATCTCGGCTCACTGCAAGCTCCGCCTCCCGTGTTTACGCCATTCTCCTGCCTCAGCCTCCGAGTAGCTGGGACAGCTAGTTTTTTGTATTTTTAGTAGAGACGGGGTTTCACCATGTTAGCCAGGATGGTCTCGATCTCCTGACCTCGTGATCCACCCGCCTCGGCCTCCCAAAGTGCTGGGATTACAGGCTTGAGCCACCGCGCCCGGCCATCTCTGATTTCTTTTAGCAGTGGTTTGTAGTTCTGCTTGAAGAGATCTTTCACATCCCTAATTAGCTGTATTCCTAGGTTGAATGTCCTTTATTTCTTTCTCTTGTGTGACTGCTTTAGCTAGAACTTTCAGTACTTTGTTGGATAACAGTGGTGACAGTGGGCATCCTTGTCTTGTTCTAGATCTTAGAGGAAAGACTTTCAGTTTTTCCCCATTCAGTATGATACTAACTGTGGGTCTGTCATATTTGACCTTTATTATATGGAAGTATGTTTCTTCTATCCCCATTTTTGAGGGTTTTTGTAATGAAGGAATGATGACGTTTGTAGAGTGGTTTTTCAGTGTTAATTGAAATGATCATATGGTTTTTGTACTTCATTCTGTTGATATGATGGATCACATTGATTTATTTGCATATGTTGAAACATTCTTACATCCCAGGGATAAATCCCACTTGGTCATGATGAGTGATCCTTTTAATGTATTGTCGAACTCATGTTTGCTTGTATTTTGTTGCCAATTTTTGGATCAGTGTACATCACTGATATTGGCCTATAGTTTTCCTTTTTTGGTATGTCTTTGGTTTTGGTATCAGGGTAATACTGGCCTCCTAGAGTAAGTTTGGAAGTATTCCCTCTTCCTCTATCTTTCAAAACAGTTTGAGTAGGATTGGAATTAGTTCTTTAAATTATTTGGTAGAGTTCAGCAGTGAAGCCATCAAGTCTCAAGTTATTCTTTACTTAGAGGCTTTATTAGGACTTTGATGTTGTTACATATTATTGTTCTGTTCAGCTTTTGGATTTCTTCATGGTTCAATCTTGGTAGGTTGTATGTGTCTAGGAATTTATTCATTTCTTCTAGATTTTACCATTTATTGGCATATGGTTGCTCATAGTAGCCACAAATGATCCTTTGAATTTCTGCAGTATCCATTGTAATGTCTTTTTTATCTCCAATTTTATTTTGGATTGTGCTGGGTCACCCCTGAAACCAGCATGTCTCAGAGCCCAGGGTCAATGGTGTACTTGTGGGTATGAGTGCTGGTTGTTCAGGGCCCAAGGGTTCTTTAGTTAGCAGATGATAAATCCTTCCAGGACTGGGTTCTTCCCTCAAGGCAGTGGGATCCTTTATGGCCCAGGGTGTGTCTAGAAAAGTTGTCTAGGAGCTGGGTACTGGAATTGAGGCCTCATGACTCTGCCGGTTACCTTATTCTACTGTGAGTAACTTGGTGTCCAAGATGCAAGACAGAGTTCTCTTTACTCTTTGCTCTCCTCTCCTTAAGCAGAAAGTAGGAGACACTTTCTTGCTGGGACTGGGGAGACACTGCCTGGGGTTGGGGAAGTGATGACATAAGCACTCCCTTTGCCATGCCAGTTGGTGTCTCTCTGGGTCACATGCCACCCTATTTCACTAGCTCTAAGCCACACCTAGTGCTAGGAGTTGCCTAGGAATTGCAGTCTTTGTGTCCTAGACGCCTGTGAAGTTTACCTAGGATCCCAGAGCATTTCAGTTTGCAGTGTTGAGGCTTGCTGAGCAAGTTCCATCTGTTGCAATGGGTGTTTCCCTGCTGGCTAGGGCTGGGCCAAATGCTCCCTCTGTGTGAGGGCGCTAGCTGAACCTAGGATGGCTCTATCCTCCACTGTGACAGGGCAGCACTGAATTCAATGTGAAGTCCCCCAGTTGCTGTGTTCTTTATCCCCAAAGTACACAAATTGCCTTTCTGCACCACAGGCGGCTACTGAGGGATATGGGTGGGGTGGTATCAGCAACTCAGGACTGTCTCTCCATTCTTCCTCATTGCCTCTTTTGGTAATACAAAGTTAAAACCATGCACTGTGATTGCCCACCTGATGTTTGGTTCTTACGACGGTGTTTTTCTGTGTGCAGATGGTTGTTTAAATTTGGTATTCCAGGGGGTGTGGGAGTGTGATTCGTGTAGGCTTCTATTCTGCAATCTTACTCTGCCCTCTGAACTTTAATTTATACCATACAATAAATCAGAGTGAAAGGTAAACAACAAGGTTACAATGTAACTCTATTATAAATTTTGAATTTTTTTTGGTGACAAATACCAGTATATTTTTGTCTTTGGAGCTATAAATTACTTAATTTAGCAAGCTCTAAAGCTTATACATTTTAACTTCTCAAGTAAGAAGTCTGGCACTTTATGGCTATAAATTTTACTATCAAAATATCCAGGGTAGTGAATTCATTTTAATAATTATAATTCTTCTAAACATCATTTGAAGAATTATTTGTGGACACTAGACTCAAGACTATATATACTAAATCCAAACAGTATGCCTAGGACCTCAGTTTTGAGTTTTTCATCTCAGTTATCTGTCCTTCAACTTACGACTTCCTCTTACACTTTCATTTACTAAACACATTTTCAGATTTTTAAATTGGACCTTCTCCTCCAAGGCCCTATCGGACAACTTTATAAATATGCATTTACAGCCTTTAAACACCAACATTTTAAACTGAGACTAATTCCTGCAACCACATTCCTTGTTAAAAGTTCAGCACTAGGCCGGGCGTGGTGGCTCACGCCTGTAATCCCAGCACTTTGGGAGGCGGAGGTGGGCAGATCATTTGAGGTCAGGAGTTTGGGGCCCACCTGGCCAAAATGGTGAAACCTTATCTCTACTAAAAATATAAAAAAAATTAGCCAGGTGTGGTGGCGGGCCCCTGTGGTCCCAGCTACTTTGGAGGCCGAGACAGGAGAATCGCTTGAACCCAGAACGTTGCAGTGAGCCAAGATGGTGCCGCTGCACTCTAGCCTGGGTGATAGAGCCAGACTTCATCTCCAAAAAAAAAAAAAAAAAAAGCTTAGCACTAACAATATCTTTCTGTCATTTTCTTCTGCTCAAGGAACAAAAGAAGTCAAACAGATAATGGGTTCTGCCTGAGCCATTTGTGAAGTCTAAGAACAGATATGTATACTCCCTGTTATTCTTCCAGGGCATTATTTTATCCTTTTTTTTAAACCTTGAAAAATAAGTGTTACTTACCCTTATAAATATTTTGAAGTAAAGTTTCTGAATTTCTGTGAAGAACTCTTCTAATAATTCAGCTTTTCAAACACAGTCGTTACTCAATAGTCCCTGTAACATGGGATTTATTCCACAGTTAAAAAGTGACTTCCTCCTTTGTTACATGTGAGAGTGGTTCTTTGTTTTCTCAGGATCCCAAACTGCTCATTCAAAACTATCTCTGTCTGTTTTCCAACACTATTTATGTCAGATTGTAGGGAAACACCCACGGGAACTTTTCTTTATATTCTTTTGCTGCTGTTTTTTAAAGAATGAAGGTACAGCAGTGTGAATTAATCATGGTTTCTCAGTTGCTGGGCATTGTACTGCTCCAGGGTTGTCAGTAGATACAGTCAGATTCCTGCGTTTCTGATAGAAGTCTGGCGTTGACTAGTTCTCTTTGCCACTACATCATCTAGCAGTTGCTCCATGTTCAACTAGGCCTGAACCTTCTTCAGGCCTCTTCCGAAAAGAAAAGTTACCTGTGAAGTGTCTTTCTGATGGCTTAATTTATTTCTTCTCCTGGTGAAATTGGCTGTAATGTTATTTTTTCTGTTTAGCTGGTTAGGTCTCTTGAGACCTGCAACTGGTTTCCTACATACTTCATTTTGTTTCAGAAGGCTTGCCTTTCTTTTTAACACTGGAAAATAGTGTTTTGTATTCTTGTCAGTTAGACATGGACAATTCATAGGACTAATTCCTTTTCCAATTCCAGATGATTTCCTAACTGCAAGGCCAATGATTATCCATGAGGATGTCTCTTTCTAGGCATTACTCTTCCTCTACAGCTTAGACTGGTTTTACCAACACCAGAATTCTTTTGGAGTACCCATTGTATTCTCATCCTAAATTGCTGGAGTCTTCTGTTTAGTTTTGGAAAAGTCTGCTTTTTTCCTTGCTTTCAATTCGGTTTGATGACACCATCCAAAGACATGTCAATTTTGTCAAGGTTTTTGTTGCTGCGGGCTTTCAGCAGCTGTGACAAGGTCACCATGGCTTCTGCCAATTGGGTACCAAACTGGTTTATAGCTTGAAACGTGGTGCTAGAACAGTCAGTGGGGAAGGCCAGAGTTGGAGACCTGCCACCTCTCATGCATGCACGCAAGCAGACTACCGGGCAGCATCCTTGTCCTCCCACCTGTGGTTGCCAGCATAGACCAATTTATCCCATTCATTTAAATTACTTGATAGTGTTCTCTGGAATACTCTTGAATATACCATAATTTAGCTAGTAAAACATATTGATGGATTGCTGATAGTTCAGTTTCTTACTATTACAAGCACTGACACACTAAAAATCCTGTTACACATATGTCTTTGGAGTATGTGTTTCTGGAGGATACATTTGATGAAATGATATATTAACTTAGCATCTTAATAAATTCAAAAAGATTGTTCTTATTTAAACATCAACCTTCTTGCCTGTTTCCTTATGCTTTTAGAAAAACTTAAGTATTATCAATTTTTATACTGTCTGTCAATGTAATTGGTAGATATGTTTCATTGTTTTAATTTGCATTTAAAAGATTAATGAAATGGGTTTTCTATAACATTTTTATTTTAGTCATGTTTTACATATTGTGACCTGTACTGTCTTGATATCCTTAGCTCAATTTCCTGTTGGATTTTTCTTTATTCTATTGATTAGTAAGATTGTGGTATATTAGTGAAAATAGCCATTTGTCAAATGTTAGAAGTTTTTTTGCTTTTAAAAAATATACATACTCTATACTGTCATAGATGTTTTTAATTTATAGGTAATCAGATTTTTATATCTTTTTAATGGTATCTTTGATTTTGTTCTTATGCTTAGGAATTCCTTTCCCAGCAAGAGTATTACAAATTTGAAAGATTTTCTGTCATCAGTATTATTTTCTCATTTTTATTATAATCAAGATTTATGATATCCAGGAATGTTTATTTCCTTTTCCTTTTTTTGTTTTCGTTGTGTTCCTAGATTCTGGTCTCTAATTTGGCATGTACAACATCATCAGATAACAAGCCTGAAACCTTGGCATATTATTATTTACTGTGGATCAGAATAAAGTATTAGATGGGATGATCTTGGATCCTGCTTAATTGAATACCAATTTATAAGTACCTACACTTGGTAATAGTTTATAAGTGGGCCAATTATCAGTCCTTGTTTGCATGACATAGTCTAAGTTTAACCTGTCTTCCAGAATAATTTTTTTTTTTGAGACGGGGTCTCACTCTGTCACCCAGGCTGGAGTGCAGTGGCACAATCTCAGCTCACTGCAACTGTGGTCTCCTGGGCTCAAGTGATCCTCCCATCTCAGCCTTCTGAATAGCTGGGACTACAGGAGTATGCCACCATGCCCAGCTAATTTTTTGTAATTTTGATAGAGACAGGGTTTTACCATGTTGCCCAGGCTGGTCTCAAGCACCTGAGCTCAAGCCCTCCTTGTCCTCCCAAAGTGCAGGGATTACAGGCCTGAGCCACCACACTTGACCAATAATAATTTTTAATAGTCTCCTTTCACTGTAAAAAGTGCCTCAGTTTAAATAAAAAATTATAAATGTTATAAAAGATAGTTGTTTACATGGGATAGTTCCTCAGGGTATTATAACACTAAAGCTTTAGTTGTTTCTATTTATGTCATTCAGTTGTTCCTGTTTACATTACTTCTATAGTAGTAATATTTCATTTGCTTTAACTTTTAAAATATCTGTTATTTTCATTATGAACTTATTACAAGCTTCATACAGTTGCTTATGTGAGGTGTTTCTAGAACAGTCATGCTAGTGTGTACTTTCTTTGCCTTCATTTTAATTACCAGAATGATGTTCACTTTTTGCATTAAATGTCCCTTACAATTCTTATTTACCTAGTATTGCTTTAAAGATGATGAAACATTTGTCTCTGTATGTGGACATATTTTGGTTATATTTTATTAAATATGTCATCAAATCTTTTTTGTATGGCTATGACCTAATGTTTTAACCTGGCCAAATAAACCATTACTTATTACATTAATGTTTTCTGATGTTGCATATACTCGGATCATTGGATTTTGTGGTGTGCTAATTAATACTGGATCATTGGATTTTGTGGTTTGCTAAGTAATACTGTTCTTAACACAGATCCCTGTGGGAGCCACTAAATGCCAATCCCTATTGTACTGTCACAGTGTTGATAAAAGTTTGGTACTTGTTACCTGCCAGATAGATTTTCAGCTATCTTATTTTATTCCGATAGTATTTCTCCAGCCTTTTCTTATGTAGTACTGTGTCAAAGAATATTTTATAATAGGTAAATTGTGTCTGTTGTTCTTTCTTTCTTTTCTCTACTACCTCTGCTACTGCTTAAAAGGTTTATAGAGTTTAGTATTGGTCATTTTCACCACTGATTATAAACTGTAAATCAACCCATATTCTTTTGCATTTTGAGGTGTTTTGTAAAATTGCCATATAAAAAGGCCAATTTCAATTTTCCTCTAGTTAAAAATATCTTTTTTTTTTTTTTTGAATACATCTTAAGAAACCTAACCTTTTTTTTTTTTTTTTTAAATAACATTTCTGGTGGTTTGTGTGTTCATGTCATATATGTTTCTCAGTGTCATATTTAGGTATATATGTTTGACCCTTAATTTTTATGTTTGTTGGTCCCATTAATAAAATTTGAGAATATCTGTGGAGTAGAACACCGTATAGGGATTACCAATTTGTGCCACCACTACCTTTTAAACATTACTCTTTGGATATAGCTATTTATTTATAGGTATTTTCAATTTCATGTTATGTAAACTGTATATGACATTTTCATAAAAGTTTGTTCTTTTAAAATATCTAGGCACTGAAGATTAATGAAGTTCTTACCATTATTTTTGCAATGCATGTAATAATGTAAAAAGAAGATTGTTTTATTAGACACAGAGTCATTTTTCTTGTTTTATGATATTTAAAGTATCTACTGTAATATATAAAGTAATGTTTGTTGGTGTTTGCGTTTCTTCTGCAGACAGTGATAATGAACTCTCAAGTGGAACAGGTGATGTGTCTAAGGATTGTCCAGAGAAGATCCTGTATTCTTGGGGAGAATTGCTAGGAAAATGGTAAAATTTTATTTTTCATACTGAAAATTTTATATTTACATAGTTGATGTTAATTTGTTGTATTAAAATCTGTGTGTTAAAATAGGTTTTAAAGGATTAATATTAAAATCTATCTTAATATCTTAATGTTTAAAAACTTAAAAATTAAAATATATTTTATAGATACTCTTTATATTTGGCTAGGTCTTCCCCCTAAGTATGGTTTTATTTAACTTGCTTTTAGAAGATGTCTTTGTCTTATTATTTCACTCAGACCTTATTATTTGTCTTATTATTTCACATCATTTAGCTGAGTCAACTTTATGCTATATTGCCAATGCATTTAAATGTCTACTGTTAAAGGGTTACATTTTTTTAAAACCAAGTCTGTTACCACTAAAATAGGCTGTATAGGTTAGAATTTCTCATTTTACCACTGACACAGCTTGTTTCATTCTTTCTGACTAAAACTATTACTTTAAATTTTGATGTATTTTATGTGGAATTAGAAAAGAGTACTCTGTTTATATTTATTATATTAAGCACTCTTTATATTTATTTTAAATACATTTTTTTTTTTTTTTTTTTTTTGAGACGGAGTCTCTCCTGCCTCAGCCTCCTGAGTAGCTGGGACTACAGGCGCCCGCCACCGTGCCCGGCTAATTTTTTTTTTTGTATTTTTAGTAGAGGCGGGGTTTCACCGTGGTCTCGATCTCCTGACCTTGTGATCCGCCCGCCTCGGCCTCGCAAAGTGCTGGGATTACAAGCGTGAGCCACCGCGCCCGGCCTTTAAATACATTTTTTAAAAGGACTATCATATGTCGGTGTAATGAAAAAATTCTGCCAACAAAATACTTCCCCATACTAGTATAGACATAGAAATTCAATTTATTGTTGAATAAGCATATAAGATTACATGCATGCAGGTAGTCCAGGGGAGACTACAAAGTCTGGGCAGTCACATCTCTCTCAAGACTTAGTGTTTTTTTTTTTTTTTTTTTTTTCCCATTCCAATAGCTTTTAGGTTTTATTTTCACATGGAGCACCAGTAAGGTATTAGAGCCAATCAAAATAAGGAGTTGATTTAGAGATTTATTTTCTTTACCTGGCAATTCATTTGCACTACCATGAATGGGAATCCTTTGCATAGCTATGGACAGTAAACTTGGCATTGCCATTATGTTATATATGTTGAGAGTTGTAAACTAGCCTAGTGAAAGACAAAGGCACACACTTCTGTGTTGTCACACAATTCTCAGATGTTCCAGCCATTCCACTGAAATGATGTTCAGTAATCTTTTTGTCCATTTCAAAAATCTTATACAATTTTACCCCACACTATATCCAGGATCTAATTTACTCATTTGCAAGCATTGTCCACCTAAATCTAAATTTATCTCATATGTTTTTATCTGTTTTATTTAGGGTTACTCTCTTACTTTACTTTAAGATGAACAGTTCTCTTTTTAGATGGTCCTGAGTTAGGACAATTTCAATGGGGGATGGAGAGCGGCAGGAAGTAAGATGGGAGAGTGTGTTCTAGTTAGAGGCAGGTGACTTTTTCAGTCTCAGTCTAGGCTGGGAAATAGGAAGCATGCTAAACTTTTAAAACAGAAGCATTTTAATGCAGATAATTGACTTACAATGTGTTAGAAGTTTGAGAGAGCAGAAAGGAGACATTATGACTGGAGTAACCCAAGTAGTAGGAAACAGCTATGGCCTATAGGACTGGAGAAATAAAATGAAAGAAATATTGTTACCAGAATCTAGGAACTCAGAGGGGGTCTGAGGAGCTGACGCAGGAATCTCTGAAGAGGGCTGCATCCTGGTTGCTTAGAATTATGAGGATGCTCATAGCAGCTAGTGTTTAGAAGGAACTGTCAGGGCAGGGGACAACTGTTTAGTTCCACACTTCTGAAGAGATATCCAGATCTCGGGTATCGGAGCAGGTGGGGAGAACCACATCATTGGTGCTGGTACTTGTTGGCCTGGCTAGAATTAGTATTTTTCAGGAGTTATGGTATAGCTGGTGCTGGCAATGGAATTCCTTCTTCCATTCTTCTACCTTCCACCTGTATATGTCTATTACTCATGGGCAGAATCTAACCTGGAAGCTAGTGGGTAAGGGAGTTTGGGATATGTAGTCTGCAGATTCTCGGCCTTTATATCTTTGAGCAGAATACGGAAGGGTGGACTTGTAGTTGATAGGCAGTGGGTAAATGACTACAAAAGGGTAAAAGCTGGGCCTAATTCTCATTTACCCATTTATCTGGGTCAATTGAATTAGGCATTCTTAATACCCAATGTTTTTAGATAGAGATTTATTTATTAGGAACACTGGTAAGGAAAAAAGTAAATAAAAAACAGCACCAACAACTTGTCCTAATCTTCTTCATCTTTGGTCTGAAAGTGTACATTTATGGTCCAACCATATGGATATGATTGATAGCAGTGGATAGAATGGTAGCATATGCATTGATACCACAGCTTGGCTTCTACTGTTACATGGTTTCTTTCTTTCTCACTTCAAGTTATTTGCTGGGGGAAGGCTTAGGAATTTACATGGACCTCCATGCACCATAGAAATAAGCAACGTGTCTCCTGCGGCAGCTCTACTCTCTGGCCAGAATTTATTTTTCCCTGATTCTCTAGTCAAGAACAGGGGCATAGTCTTCTATTGTGGTCACTTCATAAAACAAGGGCTCCCTTCTTACTGGATCTCTCATTACTGAGAATTGGGTGCTTACTTTTTACCGGCCCAACACATTCATTCTTTCTAGTATAACAAAATACATGACACCTAAAACTAATACCTTATACTCCAGTTGAAATTAATCAACAAAAGATCTATATATAGGTATTGTAGAAACTAATTTTCTTTGGATAAGATGTTTCTTCTTGTCCATAATTTACTCCCAAAGGCAAAATAATTTCAACTTGGTAAGATCTATGGAAGGGGAATATAATTTAATGGGAAAAATACATTATGCTAAAACTCAGAACTGAATTAGAGTTCTAGTTGTAGTGCTAACTTGATAGGTAGCTTGCACAAGTTATTTAACATTTTTGGGTTCCATTTTTCCAGTGAAGCTTTTATAAACTTGCTCATGTATGCATGCTTTGTCTTTCAGAAATGGAATAATGTTTGCAAAGTTTTTTTGTGTGTTTTGTTTTTCTTTTCCTAGCCCTTAGATTGAGAAAATACCTTAATTTTTATTGTCTTTTTATGGTTTGGGATTATATCACCATTCTTGAGGAATTTACAATAACAGTCTGGGCTCTTTCATTTAAGAGAATATGTATGAACATCTCACTTTCTTGATTCTTAGATGAAATTTAGTTAAAAGTCCACATGCTTATTGGGAGAAATGGCAAGGTGAGAATGGTTGGGAAGGGAAGTAGAGACAGATACTGGCTTTTTATCAATCAAGTTTCTTTTGATTTTAAATTATTTATTCATAATATTTTCTACATGGCAGTTAATATTCTAAAACGATAAACAAAATTTAATATAGAAAAAAATTATGCTTTTCTTTTTTGCCTTTGCATGCTCTTATTTCAAAATAGGTTTAAAATTCATGGCATATTATACTAGAAAACAAGTCTGTCAATGATCTAAGCTTCTATCTTTAGATACTAGGAAAAAAGAGAAAAACCCAAAGCAAGCAGAAGCGAGGAAATAAGAATATAAATAAATGGAGTTGAGAAGAACACTACAGAAAATCAGTCAAACTGAAGCTAATTTTTATAAAGATTAATATATTTGATAATGATAAACATCTAACTAGACTGATCAAGAAAAACGAGAGAGAAAACACAGATACAAGAATCAAAGAGGCTACATCATTACAGATCCCCACAGACATTACAAGGATATAAAAGAATATTATAAGCAACTCACTGCCTGTAAATTTAGAAGCTCAGGTGAAATCAACAAACACTTGAAAGTCATAAATTGCCAAAGCTTACTTGAAATAAGTAACCTGAATAGTCCTATATTAGTTGACAAAATTGAATTTATAGTTAAAAAGTTTTCAGTAGAGAAAATTTGAGGCCAAACTGACAAATTCTACCAAATATTTAAGAAAAAAATAATAAGACTGGGCGCAGTGGCTCATGCCTGTAATCCCAGCACTTTGGGAGGCCGACGCAAGCTGATTACTTGAGGTCATGAATTTGAGACCAGCCTAGCCAACATAGTAAAACCCCGTCTCTACCAAAAATACCAAAAAAATTAGTCAGGTGTGGTGGTGTGCACCTGTAATCTCAGCTACTTGGGAGGATGAGGCACAAGAATTGCCTGAGCCTAGGAGGTGGAGGTTGCAGTGAGCTAGGATTGCACCACTGCACTCCAGCCACTGACAGAGCAAGACTCTGTCAGAAAGTAGAGTAGAGTAGAGTAGAGTAGAGTAGAGTTGAGTAGAGTAGAGTAAGAGTAGAGGAAAGGAAAGGAGGAAGGAAGGAGAGAGAGAGAGACAGACAGACTGGCAGAAAGAAAGAAAGAAAAAGAAAGAAAGGAGGAAGGAAGGAAGGGAAAGAGAAGGAAGGAAAGAGAGAAAGAAAGAAAGAGAAAGGGAAGGAAAGAAAGGAAAAAAAAAGAAAGAAAAGAAAGAAAGAAAAAGGAAGGAAAGAAAGAAAGAGAAGGAAAGAAGGAAGGAAGAAAAAAGTATATAAATTTTACATAAACTTTCCAGAAAATAAAAGAGAAGGCAATACTTTCCAGCTAATTTATGTCATTTGCTTACCATGCTATTAAAACCGATGAAAATATTACAAAAAAGAAAATTGCAGACCAGTGCCCCTCATGAATATAGACTAAAAAGGCCTCAACAAGTCCTAGCATATCAAATCCAACAATATGTAAACTTAAAAAAGGATAATGTTGCATGACTATGTGGGATGTATTTTGGGAATCAAGACTGCTTTGACATTTGAAAATAAATCAGTGTTATTCACTTATATCAATAGGCTAAAGAAGAAAAACCATATAATCATTTCAATAGATGCAGAAAAAGCATTTGACACAATTCAGCATTCATTCATGATTTTAAAAAACCAAAAAACAAAAAAATCTCTCAGCAAGCTAGGAATACAAGAGAGCTTTCTTAACCTGATAAAAGGTACCTATGAAAAACCTGCAGCTAACATCTAACTTAAGAATGTCAGATCCCAAGACTGGGAATAAGGTAGGGATATCTATTCTCATGAGTCTTACTCAACGTAGTACTAGAGGTCTTAGCAAGTGTAATAAGCAAGGAAAAGAAATAAAACGCAAACAAGATTGGAAAGGAAAATATAACACTGTCTGTATTTGCAGAGATGTGATTGTCTGTGTGGAAAACCCCAAGGAATCTACAAAACAAACAAAAAACTCCTAGATCTAATAAATGAATTTTACAGTGTTAAAAGATACAACATCAATATGTGCACATCAGTTTCATTTCTATATACTGGCAATGAAAAATTGAAAATAGAAATGTTGAAACAAAAAAGCACCATAAAAGAAAATCATGAAATAGACAGAAATCTAACAAATTGTGAGCTAGATATATACTTTGACATGCTAGAAAACAGTAATCAAAGACATCAAGGAAGACAGAAATAAATGAAGATATATACTATGTTCATGGAATGAAAGTCTCGATATTGTTAAGATTTCAATTATTCCAAAACTAATCTTAAAAGTAGTGCAATTTCAATAAAATTCTCAGCAGATTTTTTGGTAGCAACTAACAAGCTGATTTTAAAATTTATATAGAAAGGCAGAGTAACTAGAATAGCCAAAACAATGTTGAAAGTGAAGAACACAGTGAAAAGACATATTACCTGATTTCTAGGTTTACTATAGAACTACAGTAATCAAAAGAGTATTGATACAAGGATAGACATTGAGATTAGTAGCATAGAAAACAGAGTTCAGAAATAGAGCCACACAATCTAAAGAGACATTTTCTAAAGAAGACATACAAATGGCCGAGTAGCACATAAAAAGATGCTCAATATCATTAACCATCAGGGAAATGCCAATCAAAGCTACAGTGAGATACCACTTCATACCCACTACGATGTCAATAATCACAAAGACAGATAATAACAAGTGTTGGCAAGGATGTGGAGACATTGAAAACATCACATAGCAACTGCAACTTTCATATGTTGCTGGTGGAGATGCAAAATGGTGCAACCATTTTGGAAAATAGCATGATATTTTCTTATAAAGTTGAAGACTCTTATACCACCCAGCAATTCGAATCCCACTGCTGTGTATTTACCAAGGTGAAATTAAAACCTGTGTGTGAATGTTTATGATAGCCTTGTTCATAATTACCCCAAACTGCAAACAACCCAAATGTCCTTCAGAAGTAAATGTATCAACCAACTGTGGTATATTCATTCTATGGAATACTACTGAACAATTAAAAGAATGAACTGATATACATCACAACTGATGGATCTCAAGTGTATCATGTTAAGTGACATATGCCAAAGTCAAGTGACTTAATACTATGTTATTCCATTTGTATGATATTCTGGAAACCCTGTCATCATAGGAAGCATGTCAGTAGTTGTTAAGGACTGGTGGTATTGACTACAAGAGGGTCCAGGGAATTTGGGTATGGGGGAAATGAGGGAACTATGCTATATCTTGGTTATGGTGGTGGTCACACACCTATTTGCATTTGTCAAAACTCACAGAATTGTATACTAAAAACGTGAATTTTACTCTGTATAAATTGTGCCTTAAATAAACGGCAAAAAAGAAAGAAAGCCCAGAGTCTTAACTGCTAGTAGGTGCTGAAGCAAGAATAGTATCACTAAATCTAAAAAAGAAAAAAGAGGAAAAAAAGGAAATTTATGTCTTATACATAGATGGCTATTTGAAGTGTATTCTTTTCTCCTGTCACAACAGTTCCTTCATTATACCTTGCATACTCGTTGGTAACTCTGTCTTAACTAACTTTTCTCTTCTTATCCTGCAAAGTTATGTCAAATGCACATGACCTCCTTAAAGTCACTGTTGTTTTAGAGACATCTCCTACAGTTCCTAGAGTATAGTAGGTGCTCAATTCATATTTATTGACTGAATTTTTGAATGAAATATCTCTCACCATTACAGATTTCTGTCCAATTTTATGAACATTTTATATATCTATATTTGGTAGTTATTTTTATCTTATATAGTGTTTTAAGAAATCTAAGTTGTAATATTCTCCATTAGATTATACACAGATTCATTTATCTTATATTTGGCTTCATCTTGAACCCTGGGAATGTTACTTGAATAATTTGTGTCTTGGTCATGTCATGGTGAGATATTCTGATTTAAACATTTTAAAAATATTATTCTGACTGCCCAGTGAAAAATGGATTAAAAGGGAACAAAGATGGAAGCAGGCAGAATAGGTAGAATGCTATTGTAAATAATCCAGGGGAGAGATGATTATGTTTTGCACCATGCTGGTAGCAGAGGGTGACATGTGATCAGATTCTGGATATATTTTAAGAGACTAATGATAGTATTTGCCTCTGTTTTCTGTGTGGCCTGAGAAAAATAAATAACTGGCCACTGATGTCAGAGTTTTTGGCTTGAGCTACTAGAAGACTTGTTATTTACTCAAATATAGAAGAAGAGAGATTTGGAGGATAAAATCAAGATTTTGGAGACGTTGAGATGCATTTAAGACATCCAAGTGACTATGTCCATTAGTCATTTTCGTATAACACTGAGTTCAAGGAAAAGATAGGGAAGGAAATATGAGTTTGGGAGTCATCAGTATATAGATGGTTTTTAAAGCTATTAGAATGAAATGGGTGAGATTACTTAGGGAGTGAGTTTAGATGACGACATCATCCAAAGACTGCACCCCCGACCACTCCAGTGTTTGGGAGTTGGAAATATGAGGAGGATCATGCAAAGGAGCCCAAGAAAGCACAACCAGTGAGGTGGGAGGAGAATAAAGATAAAAATCAAGTAAACTAAGTCTATCAGGAAGGAGACAGTAATCAAATGCTGATAGGTGAAGTCCAATGAAGCCTAGAATTCCACTGGGTTCAACAATTTAGGTGTCACTGGTGATCTTAAGAACAGTTTCAATGGAGAGGCAGGAATGAAAGCCCAGCTGGATTGGAAATCAGCAGATATAGATAACTCTTAAAAATAGTTTTGCTATAAAGGGATGATAGGAAATGAGGACACATTAGTAAGTGGATGTGGGTTGAGAGTTTTTTATTAAATGGGCAATATAGCATGTTTGTATGTTGTTAGAAAGGATGTAACAGAAAACTTGATAGTGTCAGAGAAAGAGGACATAATTATAGGATAGGTTGATGAATAGGCAAGAAAAGATGTATATGTTGACTAGTGGAGGGGTTGAATTTGGAAGGAGAGGTAGCTCATTGTAACAGAAGGAAAGGTGAGACGTGGCTACAAAGGTAATAACTGACAGTTCGGTGCACTTACTATGTGCCAGGTTCTATTCTAAGCACTCTCCATGTTAATTGTTGCAGCAGCTCTCTGAGGTAGGTATTATCATATCTTCATTTTAGAGATAAGAAAACTGAGGCATAGCTATGTTAGGTAGCTAGTGTAAAAATACAGAAAATATAATGGCAGCAAGTAAGTAACTTGCTCAAGATCTCACAGCCAGTAAGTAATTTGCCCATGATCATGTCAAGTAAATGACAAAGCCAGTTTTTGAATCTAAACCACTCTGGTTTTAGAATTAGAAGTGCGTGTGGGGGTGTGTGTGTTTTCTGTTTTTCTTTTCTTTTCTTTTTTTTTTTTTTGAGATGGAGTTTCACTCATGTTATCCAGGCTGGAGTGCAATGGTGACCTCGACTCACTGCAACCTCCACCTCCTAGGTTTAAGTGATTCTTCTGCCTCAGCCTCCCGAGTAGCTGGAATTTATAGGCATGTGCTACCACGCCCTGCTAATTTTTGTATTTTTAGTAGAGACGAGGTTTTGCCATGTTGGCCAGGATGGTCTCGAACTCCTGACCTCAGGTGATCCACCTACTTTGGACTCCCAAAGTGCTGGAATTACAGATGTGAGCCACCGTGCCTGGCCATTAGAGCCAGAACATTTTTAACCAGGTGGGCAGGCTGCCATTTATATAAATATAGGTACCTTGCTAGAATAGTTTTTTTTTTTTTTTGAGACAGAGTCTCACCCTGTCACCCAGGCTGGAGTGCAATGGCGCGATCTAGGCTCACTGCAACCTCTGCCTCCCAAGTTCAAGTGATTCTCCTGCCTCAGCTTCTTGAGTAGCTGAGATTACAGGTGTGGGCTAACACACCTGGCTAATTTTTTGTGTCTTTAGTAGAGGTGGGGTATCACCATGTTGGGCGGGCTGGTCTTGAACTCCTGACCTTGTGATCTGCCTGCCTGGGCCTCCCGAAGTCCTGGGATTACAGGTGTGAGCCACTGCACCTGGCCTAGATTAGTTTTTATAAGAGCGTGTAGAAGTTCTAGTGAGTGAATGAATAAACTAGGAAAATTGATACTCTTGCCCGGGTAGTACTTGAAGCTTCTGGTCATGATTTTAAAGAGAGATAATGAGAATGGCAGTATGGTGGATAAGAAAACAAAATCTTTTGATGACTAAATAAATAGCCAAATAGAGATCTCCACTCAGTTTCTAAAATGCAAGATTTATTACTTGCTTCAATGAAAATTTATGAGGCATCATCTCAGGCTCTTAGAGATACATAGAAAACAACATAGTTTCTACCTTTGAGGTTTATAATCAATGTGGGTGGGAACGCATACTCATAAGAGATTATTTAACAAAGTTACTGAAACACTGAGACTGTTTTCACATTTCTTGACCACTTTTTTCCCTGTAAAACAAGTCACTTCATTCATTCATTCATTCATTCAACTTTTAAATCTTAATAATCTTTCTTAGGGACTTTAACAGACACTGCTGATTTAAAGATGAGTAAACATAGTTTCTACCCTCAAGGTTTACCATGTTATAGAGGCGTGTAGACCTTTAAATAGAAAATTGTGATATAATCAATAAATCCTTCTGAAAGCATTGTAGACCCAAGGGACATTTTTGAATGTATACAGAAATAAAATAATACAATGAAGCTTCTTGCGCCTACTGCCCAACTTCAATAAAGACAATATCTAACAAATTTCTTTAAGCTGCGATCCCATTGTTTGTTTGTTTGTTTGTTTGTTTTCTTTGGCGGGGAGGGAAGGTAATATTGGAGTAGAAAGAACATTGATTAACAGGAAACAAATTGGGAGGTAATTGCATGGGTTGATGATATTTATACCAAACTCACAGACCCTGTGTACAGAGAGGAGGCTCCAAATGGGAAAAGACTTTTGAGGTAGAATTGACAGAGTTTCTCAGCCGAAATTCAGTGTACATTTTTTTCAGAAATAAAATATTTCTAATAATATTTTTATTAATTGACTTGAGGAAATTATTTAAAGGTCTGAGGGAAATGTTTTAAAAAACTAAGATAATTGATTCTTAGACCTTTAGAAAACTTGTTGCATCTTTTACAATTCAAATATTTTTTTTATTTGGGCCATTATAATTATGTCATGATATGAAAAGGGTAACATTTGCTTAAACTATAGAAGTTTAAACTACTATGTCTTTTATACAAGGATTGTCAAATATTTTTAATTGTGCTCAGAATTTCCTTCTGAAACATTCGATTTAGAGATTTCCTAAGTCTCAGGAAAAATAGGTAGGCATTTACATACAGACTTTTTTTGTGATTTATGTAGGTAAAGCACCTGTCGTGTGGAGTCCTACACTTTGTGCTTTGTGGAAATATTTTTTAAAGTGAGGAGACAGTATATATACTCAGTGAAACTTTAAATGTGCTTGAAAATATTTTGAACTTACTCTTAAATAGCTAGATCATTCTATTAAACAAGCAAAACATGAATAAAGTCAGAATTCTTATAATCAAATACACTATCAGAAAGATGTAAAGGAAAAATATTTCAATACTAATTTGAAATCATTAGAAAAAATAAAAATAATATAGAAAAGAAAACTAAGAACAGACTTTATAAAAAGTTCAGTACTGGAGGTCTTTAAAGCAGATTGGAGTTAAAAGTGTATTGAAGAAATAGCTGCATGAAAAAAGCATGTGAGCTAAAGAAAGAAAGATTGAGAGAGAGAGAGAGAGAAAAAAGAAAATCATTTGTGATGGGAGAACTTGTAAAACCAAAACTAAAAGTGGTAGCAATATTTCTTTATATGTTGACTATATTCAGAATGGTAATGATGATGATTTAACTATTATTTAAATTATTTAAGGGATTAGGCAGAATAATATCTGGATAACTGCTTCAGGTTTTGAAATGCATGGAAAACTTGAAAAAGTTTACAGACAAAAAAAAAGGTAGTGCTCACTGTGAATACTTAGCCATAAGTCAACGTTTTTCAGGAAGAATATGCAAGAAGATTTTCTAACCAGAAAGACTAAGTGAACATTGGAGGAAAAAAATTGGGTATTGGATTATTACATCGAGTAAAATCACCTTCAAATCTGTCATTCTCTTTTATTGAATAAGATAAAATTGATACTTATTTAATAGGCATTTTAATTGTATTTTTCATGGCTCTTAATTACTAATCATCAGAGTGGGAAAATGTATTCAGAATCTGTATGCTTTTCATCTTCATAATGACCTTTAATCTATCCTTTTTCTTGAAACATTTCTTAATGTAGGTCGTATAACTTCTCCGTATGTAGTTCTTCTCATTATTGTGGGATGGAGAAATCTCCGACCTTTCTTGATGCCTCCTCATCTTTTAATTTCAGTTGTAGTTCTTTCCTTTTCTGGAGAGAACTTTTTCAAATGGGTCATGCTGCTGGTGTCATATTCTCGTATCTAATAGCCACCTACTTCCACCTCCTATCAAAATTTCTCTGATTCCATTGGTGACTTTTCAGTGGTCATATTCAATGACTTTTATCCCCCTCATCTCTTGCTTTTTCTGCTGTTTTTGTTAGAAATAACTCTTTCCCTTTGAAATTTTATCCCCCAGTAGACACCTTTAAAAGTAGAGTTCTTACATGCCTAAGTAGTTTCAAGAAAATCCTCTTTGAAAGCAAAGGAAATCCACTAGATGAGTCCGTGGCATTTTTTTGATCCTATTAAATTCAGTGAGAATGTTTGCTTCTAAAAAAGCATTCTTTTTTGTTTAGCTTTTGTAATTGAGATATTAATTTCATTTCATAATTATATTTATTCACTTACCAAAAATGTATTAAATGCCTTTTATATGCAGGGCACTGCTTCTAGGTGCTTAAGATATATAAGTAAAGAAGACAAAGATTCTTGCCCTTGTGGAGTTTCTATTCATGCATTAAAACCTAGCCAATTACTGTATGATTAATAGACATTTGATTTATGTGTGACTTTAAAAATAATTGTATTAGGTATCCATCTTGTTTCTAGGGTAGAGTTCAGCTGGTATCATAACCAGTTGCCTATTTTCAAGTTCCTGATAGCTACAGTTAATGTATTAAAGCAATGGCAATGTGTAGTTACATTTTAATCAGAAATATTGAAAGCAATGATTATTTTTATAAATTTCTGTTTTATTTATTTGGATCTTCTCTGGTCATAGATATATACTAGCAGCATCTGGCTTAATATTTATTAGTGCCTCTCAAGTGATAGGGTGCTATATGCAGTATAATTGCTGTACTGTTACTTGGGATAACCAGTAAAATAAGGCTGTTAAGCAGTGTTATGAGTGACTCAGTTCTTTTTAAATGTTAGTCTCTAAAGATAAATAGTGCTTCAATTGTTAAGAGAGGAGAAAAGACATTTTCGTTTGCCTGGCCAAACAAGTGGCTAAGGGTCAGCTAGAAACTGAATCAATGGAGTTGGATTATATTATGATAAAGTATTCATTGGGGACTGTTGACTATTAATCTTAAGGAGTATGTGTATGTATGTGTGTATGCATGTGTAGGAAGAGATACTGAAACTTTAAAATATTCTAGTTAAATCGTTATTATATATCATTATATAAAATATTACAGTTAAATCATTATACAAAACAATCTGGGCCAACCGAATATTTAGTCAAGCTGCTTGTTATTTTCATTTTGCCTACAATATTGGAAATATGTTGTAGTAGGTCCAGTGAATGTTAGGATGCTATTGCAGAGGTTTAGGGAGGATAAAGTTGGTTGCAGTTGAGATAGAAGTGCATGAACTTTGTAGAGGTTGAGAAAATAAGATATATTAGACTTGGTGATGGATTAGTAATAGATGATGGGGCAAAAATAACTCCTGGGTTTCCAGTTAGGATGGATTGTGGTAACAGTTTCTGAGGTGGAATACCCTGGAAAATGACCAGGTTTACGGAGAAGAAACTGAGTTCAGACTTGGGCATACTGATTTTGAGGTACCTTTGAGCTTCTGGAACTTGGGATACATGTTTATAGGTGATAATGCCTACAGACAAGAGAATGAAAGAAAAGGGCAAGAGTAAAGAGAGAGAACTTTAAGCACTTAAGAGGTTAACAGAGGAGAAGCAATCAACAGTGGAGTTTGTGAAGGTGGATAAAGAGGTAGTGCTTTGTCACTGAAGCCAAGGGAAACAGATTGGTCAACAGTGAAAGGACTGAAAGTATGTCTTGAATCCAGTGGAGCATGGAGAGAAGTCATAGATCATTTAAGTGAAAACTTTTCAAGGAGAGATGCAGAAGCCATGTTGAACTGAATTGAGGAAGGAATTGGAGGGTAAGAAATAGAGATAGTGCTTCTATACCAATTCTTGAAATTTGTTGCACAGGGTAAGAGTATGATGGAGAATTATGCGTGCCATTGAAGAAATGATTTCTTTCAATGTTCTTAATTTTTAAATTTTGGGACAGGGTCTCACTCCGATGCCCTAGCTGGTGCGATCTTAGCTCATTTGGTCTCAACCTCTGAGGCTCAGGTGATTCTCCCACCTCAGCCTCCCAAGTAGCTGGAACTACAGGCACATGCCACCATGTCCAGCTAAGTTTTTTGTGTATTTTTTTTTTTTGTAGAGATGGGGTTTCGCCATGTTGCCCAGTCTGAAACTGGTCTGGAACTGGTCTGAACTCCTGGGCTCAAACGATCCTGCCTACTTCGGCCTCCCAAAGTGCTGGGATTATGGATGTGAGCCACTGTGCCCAGCCAAGAAAGGATTCTTTGACATGGAGTTTTAATTAATTAAATTTATTGGAGTTTTAATAGCTGTAGAGACACAGTGATGTCTTGCTGATCTCTATATAACATGTAACATATACTATATTTAACTACTTTGGATTTCCCTTACATGATATTATAAATTATTGGACTCATAATTCAAAGTATTTTGCATTTAATTTTAGAGGGAATGAACTTTGCTTTTTGTACATCATTGCTTTTAATTAACCCAATTTTCTATACTAATACCCTTAACCCATATGTTTTTCCTATTCAAAAGTATAATCAGAGCCAAACATTAAATTACAAAAAGATCCTTTTATAACTAATCCTGGCTCTCTTGTGGCATAATATTCTTTGTCAAATAGTTTATTCAGGTGGAAGTCTTCTGAAGAATAATTAATACTCTTCCTCTACTTGATATATTTTGTGAAACATAATTATCTATAGTGTTTTTCCAAATTAACTGAAATTATGTTTTAATTTAAAGCCATGAGAGAAGTTTAAAGAATTGAAATGACTTTTTGTGTTTAATGATTATGAAAGAATTTAAAATCATTATAAATATTTCAGACAGCATAGGAAAATAAAAGGGCTACTTTCCCTCTTAATTCTATTACATAGATATTTTGGAGTATGTTCTTCCCTATTATTTTTCTAGGCGTGTGTAAAAGCAGGTTTCAAAATAGTGGGTATGTAGGTGTATTTAAACTAACACCTATTTACTAATTTGAAACTTGCTTTTGTCACTTGGCACCATAACTGTTATTTTAAGGTGTTAAATCATATCAGCTCTACCTGTCTCTAGTTTATTTTTGCTTCAAGCCTATCAGTATTATCAGCTTAGTTTCTCTAACCCAACAATACAAAAGCTTAGCTAGAAAAGGCTAAAATAAACCATTAAATCTGATGGTTTACTAACATTATTAGTGGGATGAGTTTACTTGAACTTGTTTCAGTTGTGGAAGTTTTAGTTTTTTTCTGAGATAGCCCAATTATGACAGTATGGGAAAAGCAAGGAATATATTTTCAGTGGAAGGTATGCCAATACTGGGGTTTGAGCTAGAGGTGGAACAGTGTGTATAATCTAGTGAAGTAGCTGGGAGGTCACTTTTAGAAAATAGACATGTGGCTTTTGTGACTTTTGAGGCTCAAAACTTGAAACCAGAGCCTGGGGTGTTAGATCAAACCAGAGTACATTGTCAAGGTTTGGAGTCCCAGTGGTTGCACCAGAGTCAGCTCTAAGAGATAAAAAGTGAGCAGCAAATAAAAGTAAAGTCTGAGCAAAAAGGCGTAGAATATAGTTCCAGATTCAAGCTAGGCACCCGGAAAAAGATGGCAGATGAAATTACATTCACAATATTGAGATATGCAATTCAGTTTCTTGGTCAGATGTGCATAGTAGCATATTTACTATGTTGTGATCATTGATTTTAGGAGGAGAGATCTTTGCCTTTGTTCTGACGCCGCACACCTTCGGGATGTGGTAAAGCCTGATAAATATATGTTGCTTCCCCAGCAAGTTGGAGTTGTTGTGTAGGTTCTGGTGATTGTAGGAAAGGGCTAGGTCCTTCCTTTAGTGAGCACTTGCTGTTGTAACAAGTCAGGGAGACAAATTCAGACATGTAAACAATAATGAACTCTTCTTACTAGAAAACCTATCTTAGGTCGTTTTAACTTGGAAGTTCATTGATATCTAAGTTTATCCTGGAACAAAGAATTCCGAGTTAGGTCATCAAGAGACAGGGCTTCCTGGAGGACCTTGGAGTCAGGATGTGGCCGCCACATAAAACTTGACTGTAATATGTATGCCTTATGTCTCCTATACTGTGGAGCCTGTCTTTGGCACTTGGCCCAGCTCAGCTTGGCCTCAGAGAAGTGGGTATAGTCAAGGTGTGATAGGCCTGTGATCCATTTTCAACATCATTTCCTGAACCCTATTCCCTGCCACACATCATTGTCCAGCTTGCTGTACATTCATTTCAGGGGATTCAGATGGTTCATTTTATGCCTTGGAATGTTGCCTAGCAATATATAACTAAAACATTCATTATTATGAATAAGTCCATAGGATGATTTTTAAAAGTAAATGAGAGGAAGAAAAAGCTTTTCCTGGAGGTAGAATTATCTGGTTCACCAATAAAGAAGATGAGATCAAGAAAAAAAGTTGAAGACATAACTGAGCTTAAGCAGTACTATTGTTTAATGCCCCGCCGCAAACAGTTTTCTCTTGAGCCAAGCTTACACTTTTATATAAACTAGTATATTTTTCATAGCAACAGCAGTTCAGGAGTTATAAAGGGAGTGTGAATGGATTATTTTCTTGTCTTCTCAGGCACAATAACCTTGGTGCACGACCAAAAGGGCTATCTACTCTGGTGAAGAGTGGTGTCCCCGAAGCATTGAGGGCAGAGGTATGGCAGTTACTGGCAGGCTGCCATGACAACCAGGCAATGCTGGATAGATACCGAATTCTTATCACAAAGGTAGGAAGTTATTTCATATTATTTTCATTGGATGACCTATTAAATAAATCCTAGTTTTCATAGCTCCCGTAAGCCATAAATGCTTTGAACTTCTTCATGAATATATTGAGGTCGTGAAGTCAGTACTTCTACCTTTTGTTCTGAATACTTGTGGTGGTAAACAATGCACTTAGTCATCTATGAATACTGTATGCCTTGGTTTTCATCTTTTCATTCAAGTGATTTTATAATAGCTATTTACCAAATTGGAATATATTTATATTTCAAGTGTTTTCTAACTTCTCAACCTTTTTAAATTCTATGAGATTTATATAGTTATAATCATACATAGTTACTCTATTATAGTTTTATAATAACATTAAAATGAAATAAAAAATTCTTCTGTGTTTATGTCACCTAACATTTAAATGATGTAGATATTTGCTCTTTTTCTGTCAGGGGCCTTTGGTTTCACTGTAAATTCCTTTGCTTATGTCTAAATACCTGGTTTTAGAGCATAAGTAAAGGTAAGTGTTGGCCTTGATCCTAGACTCACCACCCTAGGTCTCACCACCTAATTACTTAGTCTACTCTAAATACTGGATTTTTAAATAATAGTGAAATTTTATTTTTTAATTTAAAAGAACCTCTCTTCATAAATGAGATTTTTACAATCAAGACTTTGTTCCTTAGACTATATGAACTTTTAGAACTTTTTATCTGCTGTAATTTCTTTTTACTTTTCTTTCCTCTTTGCCTCCTTTCCTTCCATAAATATTTTCTGAGTGCCTAGTATAATTATCACTGCTGAATTCAGTTTTTTTTTTAAACGTTAACCTCTTTTTTTTGTTTTTTTAAGATTGATGGCCTCTACATTGGAATATGCAGGATGATCCATTGGTGTGTGGGAAAAAATGTCCAAAGTTCCATTTGTATATTTTTAAAAATAATTACACCAAAGGATACTAAGCTGTACTAATATTTGGTGTGCCATAGTACTGAGGGTTTATGAGGTCCTTGGATCCAGTGGCCACTGGTCCCACATGGTTCAGGAGTGACCTGAGGGAAGAATGGAACTTGCACACTTTGGAGGAATCATTGTGGGGCTCACACTCGTATATTAACTTCCAAAATATTACAGTTTTCTTGCATTTCGCATGTGTTAGATTAAATGGATTTACAGGTTATCTAGGTGTAACTTAATCCTCATAAAATGTGTGATCGGCTTAAAAAGATTGCTATCACAGGATGCCGCATTTCAAGTTTTTTTTTAATTTAATATGTTCCTTCAGTGAAGAATTCATATTATGATAATGAATGACAAAGCAACTACTTTTGGAATCAAACTCAGGTTACAGAGATGGACATTTTGAAACATATGGCGATTTAAACACCTCTGTGATTTTTTTCATTGAAAAAACATGCATCACTCTAAAAACTTTCACATCTTCACACTTAACCTGGAATCAGAAATTTTAAATATGTTTAAAACTTATACAAGCAGTTGCAGAGAATTTGGAACTGATTGTTAAAAGCATATAAACACAACACCTTCTGATTTATTCATATGAGTATCTAGAAGCTGGCGTGGTGGCATATGCCTGGAGTCTCAGCTGTTGAGAGGCTGAAGTGGGAGGACTGCCTGAGGCCAGGAACTTGCACCTGTGACTAGCCACTACACTCTGGCTTGGGCAACATAGCAAGACCCTGTCTCTAAAAAAAAAAAAAAGAAAGAAAGAAAGAAAACCTAGAGAAAGCAGATATTTCCTAGCCAAATTTCAACAAAATGATTGATGAGTGGGACTGAAAAAATGATGTATGTCTACTTGGGTCTGTGGATCTTTGCAAGTCTTTTTTGGACATGATAACAGAACCATGAATCAAAAAACTGATGCAGAAACAAGTTTTCATTGTTGTTTTGTAAACTGCTATAACAAACATATTAAAAATACTGACTCATATTTTATGATTATTTTTATATAAAATGTTTAGAATAGGCAAACCTATAGAGACAGAAAGTGGACTAATAGTTGCCAGGGGTTGGAGGAAAAGGGAATTGGCAGTCACTGCTAACAGATATATGGGGTTTGTTTTTAGATGATGGAAATATTCTGGAATTAGACAGTGGTGACAGTTGCTCAAGATTATGAATATACTAAAAACCACTGAATTGTACACTTCTAAATGGTGAATTTTATGTTATGTTTAACACAATAGAAAAATTTCACACACAAAAATGATCCATATTCAATATTGAATAGTATTTTATAGCATTTTAAATTATCTTTTTTACATCCTATCTAAATTTCTGTGCTTCATAATATCTATATTAGTGTAGTAGCACTTGTACATGATAAATATATGTATATTAGATATTTATGCCTAGAAGTTTTTATCGATGGAGTATCTGATTGAAATTTTCAGAGGTCATAACTCTGGGCATCAGAGTACTTTTTCATGTAAATAATAAACTAAATTATATACTTTTATTGGCTGCCATGGGGTAAGAGGTAACTGCCATTCCCCTTTTTTTCACTAAGAGGCTTTCATAATTCATACCTTTAAAAATTTCAAGGGAAAAATGTAAAGAATACCATCCCATGATATTATTTATGAATTCTTGATAAACAGTGTATGTTCATATAGTGAGAAAATTTTTATCATTTATACCAAACACCATGGTAGTTTTAATTATACAACTTGCAAAAAAAACCCTTTAAGATCAGGAGATAGGGCTTGGCTCAGTGGCTCACGCCTGTAATTCCAACAGTTTGGAAGGTCGAGGTGGGAGGATGGCTTGAGCCCACAATTTCAAGACCAGCCTAGACTACACAGTGAGACCCTGTCTCTACAAAAAATAAATAAATAAATAAAATGCTGGACATTGTTGCACAAACCTGTAGTCCCAGCTGTTTGAGTGGCTGAGATGGGAGGATTGCTTGAGCCCAGGAGATCTAGGCTGCAGTGAGCTGTGATTGTGCCATCAGACTTCAGTTCAGCTGGGGTGACAGAGTGAGACCCAGTCTCAAACCACAAAAAACAGAATGGCAAAAATCATTTTCATTGAATAAAATATATGGAAGGTACTTGGAGGCTGATAAAATATATTTTTTAGATTTTTTCCCTCTGGAGTTCTAGCTGTGATTTATTTTCTGCCAGTGAAGATTGCAGGGAGGCAAAAACCATATTTTCTCAGGCAGTGTGGTTGGCAGATACCCGGGCTTCACCAGTTGTGAAGTTTTTGCATCTGTCTCTGGGCATTTCATTCTCAATCACTTGCCTTCGCTCTGGGGTTCCTGTTTCCTGTGGTTTCCTTTCCTGAGTGGCCACAGCAACCTCCTGATTCTCTGGACGATAGCTGTGGTGACACACCTAAAGCGCTGGAAGGGCAAAAGACTGCTACAGCAGGATCTTCAGTCTTTTGCCCTTCAGCTCTTTCAGGAATGAAGGACCTTCATTCCTGCATTACATCATTTTTGAAATAGTTTACCTGATTAAACCCTGTCTGATAGACTTGGTATATATTTGTCTCCTTGTTGTCACAAGATGGCTTTTCTACATCCAGCATTACATTTAGAAAAGAAGAAAAGAAAAACAAAGTCAACTCAAGGTAGCCAGATTTGAGGCTAAGAGCCCAGTCCTCCAGACTGCCAACTTTGTTCAAGACTTCTGACATCAACCACAATTTGGGGGTTCTTAGTGCCACCCTGACTTCAGACCAACTAGCTTCAAACTTGTAGATCCTCACAGACTTCCTCAGGTTTGATAATTTGCAAGAATAACCTACAGAACTCAGTAAAGTGCTATACTTAACAATTGTAGTTTTGTGGAGTTTTTTTTCTTTCTTTTTTTTTTTGCAAAAATATACAAATCTGAACCAGCCAAAGGAAGAGATGTATAGGGCTGAATGTGGGACTAGGAGAATTCCCAACGTGAAGCTTCCATTATTCTTAAGGATATGTTGCCCTCCTGGCATCATCCTCAAGGGCTCAGTACCTGCCTAGCATCAATGTGTAGCAATATACACTTGGAGTATTGCCAATCAGGAAGCTCACCTAGTTTTGGTGTCCATAGTTTTTATTGGAGTTTTATTACATAGGCATGATTGATTGGATCATCACCTACCTGGTAGAACTCAATCTCTAGGCTCCCCTTCTTTCCTCCCCAGAGGCAAAGAAGATAGGGACACAGCCAAACCATAACATACTGGGGCTGTTGCGTGGCTCAAAGCCCCAATGCTCTAATCACATGGTTGGTCTTTGTGGCTTGGGTAGCCTACATCATGAGTCGTCTTCTTAGTGTAAACTATCTGGGGGCTTACCATGAATCATCTGATTAACATAAACTATCAGATGTGGTTAGAGGGGCCTACTACAAATAACAATCCTGTTATTTAGGAAATTTCAAGGGTTTAGAGGTTACCGTCCACGAGCTGGAAAAAAGACTAGACCTCTCTTTGGCATTTCAGAACCAAGTCTATCACCCTTTTAAAGAATTTTTCTTAAGCACCAAACAACAATCCCATCTGTATATTCTTGACCAGAATTCTGTTACATGGCTACTATCTTCATGGAAAACTAGAAATGTTTTTTTAAAGATAGACACATTGATTCACCCCTCTACCCCCTCCAAATCTAGGCTTTTTGTAAAGAGGAAAGAGAAAATAGGTATTGAGTAGAGAACTACGTTTCTGTTCACCAACTGCCTCTTAATAGTGGTACTAGTTGAGATCTATTATGGAATAAATTATTCTAAAAATATATGTAAATTTGGTTTATTTTAGATATTTATACTATAGTGTAAATATTTACTAATTACCAGTTGAGATTGACTATCAATGTGTAATTCAGGTCGTATAATAAATATTTTCACATTCAGCTTATAAATCTATGACAGCTTAAAGTTTTTAATGTTATTTCTATTGTTAATACAATTATCAAAAACATTTTCATACAAACATTATAGAAATATGTGACTCTAATCATGTGTGTTTATTCAAATCATAAACAGGGTCAAATCATAAGACTTCTTTGACATAAAGTACAGTGGTATATTTAATTTTATTGTCTTCCTTGCATTTATAGTAAGATGAATAATGTCATTTTTTCTAAAAAATGATTTTTTGCTTTTACTGTCCTTGGGGTAGCAATGAGATAACTAGTGCCTGTAGCCAAGAGTATATGTAGGTACTTTGGTGGTGAATACATCTGAGCTTACTAGTCACTAAGTGGAAAGGGCATGAACACCCAGAGGATTTTCTGTAAGAAGTGCCTGCATATTTGGCACTTGTTGGTCATGGTTCAGCAGCTGTTTGTCCTTCTTTTGGTCCGGTTAATTTTTCCTGTCTTATTAAGGGAATGGCAAGATTTCAAGGTTAGTTAATGAAATGGTTCAGCTTGAACAAACAGTTGCTTTATAAAAACCCTACCAGAGGCCTCAGATTACACAGGGAAGAAGGAATATAAAGTATTTTGTATTTGTCTGTTCTCACACTGCTACAAGGACCTACCTGAGACTGGGCAGTTTATAAAGGAAAGAGGTTTAATTGACTCACAGTTTCACAGGGCTGGGAGGCCTCAGCAAACTTACAGTCATGGCAGAAAGGGAAGCTAACACATCCTTCTCATGGTGGCAGGAAAGAAAAGAATGAGCAGGGGAAATGCCAGATGCTTATAAAACCATCAAATCTTGTGAGAACTCACTCACTATCAGGAGAACACCATGGGGTAAACCACCCCCGTGATTCAATTATCTCTACCTGGTCCCTCCTACGACACATGAGGATTATGGGAAGTACAATTCAAATGAGATTTGGGTAGGGATATGGCCAAACCATATATTTACAGAAAACTTAAGGTTTGGCTTCCATGAAAAAGTAGTCTACCATTTAATTCTATAGTAGGAATGCACATTCTGAAGCATTCTTTCAGGGGTGGCAAACATACAACCAGCAGGCTAGGTAGAACCTACAAATATGCTTTGTATAGCTATCAATACATCAAAGAATGGTATACACTTATGGGTGAAATTTGTACTTTCTTTTTGCTATGGGTGTATTACTCTATTACTTCCTATCTATCTTTTATACATTTTAATGCCTGTTTGGGCCTCAAATATATTCAATTTTGTGAATCTGTTATTATACTATGTCAGCAGCCATTGCTTGCTTCAGAGGAGGGGGCTATCACAGTGTACTCGCAATTGATTAATGTCCACTTCCCCAGCAGACTTTAAAATCCAGAGGAGCAAAGACCACAACTGCGTTGCTCTTTATGAGATATCCTATGCCTGGTATAGGGCCTGCCTGACACATTCTAGATGATAAATAAAATTTTTGTCCCTCCTGAGGGGAGCATAAGGTCATAGTTGACTTATTTGTATAGTTATTTATTCTTTTGTTCTTTTCCATGAACTATAGCCTTATATTGTGTTAGGTCCTGGATAAAGCTTTTAAGTATGAAGCAATGTCTTTTTTGCAGGAAACCTATTCATCTCGTTGGGGAGAGCTATAAGCAGTGGGTCAATTTGAGCAGCGGTTCCTGGTGAACTAACCTCTTCTGTTTTTGCCAGGAAGGAGGTGGCAGCCCTTAAGAATTAGTCCCCTAGAGAATTTTGCAGTGGTAGTGGGTCATGTAGATTGAGTCACCTTGAATCACGGTAGGTCAATGATTGGCCTACCATGGTAGGATAGACAATAATACTGAACATAGAATACGGCCGGGATTACAGTGTGGAATAATTATACTTTATATCGTCTTGTTGGTTTTATAATCTATAGAAAATAAAGTTCTTCATATCATTTTGACTGGTAGAAAATGACTGTAGGGACCAAAGTTTAAAAAAGGGTGAAAATCTCTGGATGAGATTCAAGTGAAAATGAAGTAGGTTAGGAGCTGTAGACCAACTGATAACCTCAATCTGGAACCAAGGACCAAGCAGGACCAGTCAGAAGAGCTGTTATATGTAAATCCATGGAGAATTATGTTGAGTCACTCTCCACTTCAGAAGGAACTTTCAGGCACACCTTGCCTTGGTAACAGTGGTAGCTTCGCTTTAGGAGGAGATTTTGGTGCTCACTATGCAGGAAGACCCTGGGTTTGAATCTCAAATTCTGCTACTTACTGGTTTGTGACCTTGGGCAAGCTTCTTAACTATCTTCAGTCTCAATTCCTTCTTTTGTAAAATAGGCATAATCATATGTATCTTACAGGATTGTTGTGAGAATTTAATAAGATAATTTATATAAAGCGCTCAGTTGCATGCCTAATACATAAGCACTCACCAGTGATAGGGAATGAGGAAAATTATAAAGCAATATATGCCTAAAGGAAGTTTGAAGTAAGCTTTCAGAAATAACATCATCAGAAAGTACTATAGGAAATATGGAGATTACTGTGGGCTCTTGAGATCTGTGCAGGTTTCAAGACATTCATCTGAGAAACGGGGAGAAAGAAAACAGGAAGTGTGTAGCCCCCTGTTATCTGCTTGTACCACTAATTCATTCATTATTTATCAAACAGTACCTCTTCTGTATCAGAGGCTATGCTAAGTACTAGACGTGTAAAGAAGAATAACACCTATACCCTATCCTTGAGGAGTTTACAGCCCAGTGGGGGAAGATAGTCAAAAAGGCAAAGAAGCAGCGATAACATGTTTAAGCACTGTGACACAGGTATGAGCAAAGTGACAAGTGAGGACAGAGACTGGATACAGCCATTTCTGCCTAGGAGCAGAGAATGGGAGTATGTGTTTAGGCTGAGGCAGTGCCATGCATAAAGACACAGAGTTGTGCAAGGTCCTGCCATGGTCAGGGGGTGAGAAGTTCCATATGACCCATGGGGGTACTCTAGACTCTACGGTCTAGGTGAGCAAAGACGGTATCTGGGTTTTGCTCACTGCTCTAACTTTACTACTCAACGCTAGGACTGCCCTTCAGTAGATGCTAGATAAACGCTTCCTGAAAGATTTAATGGGGTATGTGGGAGATATTATGTCTAGTGCTTTCATATATCCTTTCCATGTAAGCCTAACAGCTTCTGTGATGTGATTCCCATTTTTACCATGAAGAAAGCTGTCACATAGTTACTAAATAGTAGAATCCGTAAAGTTGAAAACCCAAAACTAGAATGAAAGGGACAGCTCATCCCTACTTTTCGTCTTGTAAAGATCCTTTAGAGGGAAAAACTCTTTATATTTTTCTGACCATCAATTATTAAGCGTAATAAAGAAGGCTGGGCGCAGTGGCTCACACCTGTAATCCCAGCACTTTGGGAGGCCGAGACGGGCGGATCATGAGGTCAGGAGATGAAGACCATTCTGGCTAACACGGTGAAACCCAGTCTCTACTAAATTACAAAAAATAAGCCGGGTAGTGGTGGGCGCCTGTAGTCCTAGCTCATCGGGAGGCTGAGGCAGAAGAATGGCATAAACCCGGGAGGCGGAGCTTACAGTGAGCTGAGATCGCGCCAGTGCACTCCAGGCTGGGCGACAGAGTGAGACTCCGTCTCAAAAAAAAAAAAAAGAGTCATAAAGAAAAGGTTGAAGAAATAAAAACGCTATCGCATTTCTATATACTGTTCATTGTATGGAAATAAAAATTGATAATTTAGAAACTATTCTGTTTCTATTAGTAAACAAGTATAAACCTTACAAGTCAGTGAGTAAGAAAGAGTTCTAAAGCGCCTAACTTCAAGTCATCTCTTTTAAGATGAGTCTTGAGCCTTCAACCATTGTCTCTTGTTATATGAGTCCTGCCACTGAGGCATAAGGTACTACTGATGCAGATGAATCACTGGAAGACTTACCACATACTTCTGAAATCCTATGTCCTTTATTGTTTATCATTGAGATGTTTTTATTATTCCTATTAAGCTGCATTTTTCATAACGTTTGAGGTGATCTGAAAGGACAATAGAAGGATCATGACCTTGTTCCTGTGTAGAAACAAGCAAACAGAATTTAGAGCTTCTGAAATGAATATTTCTTAATTGTTGGCTTGAGGATCCACTAAGCAATGATCACAGTTTCACATATTCTTAGTCATTTGAAATGGGGATTGTGTATGTTTTAGGGCAACTCAAATTTTATGTAGCATAACAGAGCTGTGTGTGTACTTTCAGTAATTATATGACATATATGGTATAGTTTACCTATCACATCTGCTGGTTTATATAACATAGCAAATATTAGATTGTAGTTGTATGCTCTCTTTTAAAAATTATCTTTATGTAACATTTGTACCACATACTTTGTTAAAATCAAAATAAGCTTTTAATTCATAAGCTTTTAGAAATAATAACGCCATGAGCTGTTTCTCTCTACCACTTGAATTCCTGTTTTTCTCCCAAATGAATCTTCTCTTTCAAAAGTGTGTTTATATATGAGAGTGTGTGTGTGTGCGTGCGCCATTTCTTTTTTTTCTTTCTTTTTTTTTTTTTAAGAGACAGGATTTCACCATGTTGCTGAAGCTGGAGTGGTGGCTCTTCACAGGTGTGATCATAGCGCATTGCAACTTATTCTTTTAAAAATATTTAAGTGCTGGAGGTTGATAGACCTGGATTTAAGATTCACCTCTCCCATGTATTAATTTGTGATCTTGGAACATTATCCCAACTTTTTAAGCCTCAGTTTCATCATTTTTAAAGAAGGCTTAATAGTAGTATCTACCAGGATTTTTGTGTAAATTACATAAAATGATGAAGTGCTTGGCGTATAGTAAGTACTCATGATTAGCTTCTACTGTCTTTATCAATATGATATTACATCATGAACAACAGTAATAGTAATGTTAATACTAATAATGGATATTGGTGTCAGGGTATGTTTCTAATTTAATACTTGTGTTAGATAATTTCCAGTTACACAGTTTTTATAAGAGCACATGATGTGTATAACAGCTGGTTAAACTGAAATACGAAGTGTCAGGTTTGTATTTTTCTGGTTTGGGGTTTTTTTCTGGTTGGTGAATATCATGGAGTATTTGCATTCTAAAATTTGACTTTGTATTGGTTATATGAATTATTTTAGTGATTATGCAAATTCAACTATATAGTAAAGTCAAATGATATTCTCTAAAAATCACTCCTAAATACTGTGTGATGTAATCAAGACTGGAAGGGAGGTATTAATCTCATTCACTTATTCATTCACTTATTCACTAACTCTTGATTGATCAGCTTTTATGGGCTAGGCTCTCTATTGTTTCTAGGGCTATGTAGATAAAAAGACTTCACACCCTTGAGGAGTCCAGCTAGGAAAACCAGGCTTATGCACTGATAGATAATTTTATTATGATACAAGTTATAATAACTGTCTTAATCAAATATGTAGAATGCAGAAGAGATAGTGACAGCTCTGCTTGAGTGAACCAGGGAAGACTTCACAGAGGAGAGAATATCTGAGGTGGGACTTGAAGAATATTTCTGAGCGGGATAGAAGAGGGCATGTAGTATAGGGAGTGGCTTATGTAGTTTTTCAGCTTCCATTTAATGAGTTAGCTTGGATAGGTTATCCAGGAAGCCTTTGAGAGTTAAATCAGTGTGTTCCTTCCTTCGCCTACTCTCATGCTAGTTGGCTGCCGTCATCTATTTATGCATCAATGTGTGTCTCCTTGTTAAATAGAAACTTAATGTAAGTTTATTCTTGTTAGAACAAATACATATCATGATAAGCCTTGGGAAATATGTCATGTCAAAATGATATCACAAAAGAATATTTAATTGGTGATCTAAGGTTGATGTAATAAGATTTTAACCTATTAAAGCATCTATTCAGTTAATGTTTAAGTACCTATTGTGTGCCAGGTACTGTGCTAGGATGATAATACATATTAATTTTTAAAATTAATTAACTGGAAAAATATTGATTGACTAAAGTAAAACAATATAAACTTGCAAAGAAGCAGCACTGTTTTATAAACTCCAGAGAGCAAAAAGGGCAATAGTTGCAAATATTAATTTGGTAGTTGCTGTCAAAAATTCTTTTTGAAATAATAAAAAAAAAACTGCAAGAGTGGCTCATTTTAAGATTCTGAAAATTCTCTGCTTTGTTGATCATTATATGGACAGATAAATTTTCCCTGCCTTTATTCACATCTGATTACTGGTACTGCTCAGAGTAAAGCCTGTCTTCTTTCTGTTCTCCAGTGTATTGTTGTAGCAGATGGCTTTTAATAAAACATTTAGCTAAAGAAGAATTTTTACTCTGGGTTGGTGGAATGTATTATAATGATAATATTGGAAATTCTCAAGAGGGGGTGTTTAATTTGATATTTTTCTTTTGATTGAATAACCTTTAGTGAATATTTAATTGAAAAGTCAAATTATGGTATCTGTTACATCGTTTTTTATTTGATAAATTTCAAAACTAAATTAAACCCTGTAGGTCATGTGTAGCCAAGTAAATATTTGCTTTTTCTTTACATGGTTTACTTTTTAAAAATTAAGGCAGTTTATTAGTCAGATAACACTGAATACTAGATTTCATTGAGAGTCAGAGCATTGCTTAATTATATGGCTGCTCTGTTCTCTGTCGTCACCTTGTCTAGGTGTAAGCATTGAGCTTTTTGATAGAATGAGGTTATTCCAGCTGTGTCTGTACCATTGGTATTTATAAAAACCACAGGCTGTTGTATAAAAACCACATTACTGATATAAATATAAAATTTACAAAGATCTCATCAGAAATTTATAGTTACTAAAAATTTACTAACCAAAACAATGAGACAGGCAAGGAGAATAAAGAGTACTCATTATGTTGTAATGTAAATGCCTTGAATATGTAGGTACTGGAAGGCCTTTATTAAAATAAACTAAGAATTGGCTGGGTGCAGTGGCACACACCTATAATTCCAGCACTTTGGGAGGCTGAGGCGGGCTGATTGCTTGAGCCTAGGAGTTCGAGACCAGCCTGGGCCACATGGTAAAACCCTGTCTCTACAAAAAATACAAAAATTAGCTGGGTGTGGCAGCACATGCTCGTAGTCCCAGCTCCTTGGGAGGCTGGGGCGGGAGGATCACTTGAGCCCGGGAGACAGAGATTGCAGTGAGCCAAGATCACACCACTGCACTCCAGCCTGGGTAACAGAGTGAGACCCTATGTCAAAAAAACAAAAAACAAAAAACAAAAAACAAAAAACAAAGAAAAGAAAAAGAAACTAAGAATTAATGAAAGAGATTCTTTAAGAAAATATACAATTTATTTTCTCTTTTCTTGCGTAATTATACATTTGCTTGTGATTTTTTTTTACAGAATGATTTAAATCAAATTTTCTTGATTCCTATCCTTTGAGATCTTTCATTTACTGTCTGTCTATAGTGATATCTACATGTATGAAAACTATAATTATATGTGAATTTGAGAACTAACAGTTTTCTTTTCAACTCTCCAACACTGTATAAAAATTTTAAAACATACTCTAAGTATTTTCATGTACTTAAGTGATATATTCTATTATTAGTAACAAATATAGTTTTTGTTATCCTTCAAATGTGTTTCATAGTTTTCAGGTAAATTAAGGAAGATATAACTTTTTAATATTACCTTCATTTTCGTATTATGGAATTAGAGTAGGATTATACTGTTTTGAAGAAAGAAGTTAGAGGTTATTGTTGAGCGTAGATCATTTCATGGCTTACATGGTTTACTTTTTAAAAATGTAAGACAGTGTTAGTCAAATAACACTCAATACTAGATTTCACTGAGAGTCAGAGAATTGCTTAATTATACGACTGCTCTGTTCTTTGTCATCACCTTGTGTAGTTTGGTAGGCATTAATCAGTAATAAAATCAGTACTTGCTTGGGCGTGGTGGCTCATGCTTGTAATCTCAACACTTTTGAAAGCCAAGGCAGGAAGATCTCTTGAGTCCAGGAATTAAAGACCCTGTCTGTACAAAAAATACAAAAATTATCTGGGTGTGGTGCCACATGCCTATAGTTACAGATACTCGGGAGGCTGAGGTGG
Source organism: Theropithecus gelada (assembly GCF_003255815.1). Classification (NCBI taxonomy): domain Eukaryota; kingdom Metazoa; phylum Chordata; class Mammalia; order Primates; family Cercopithecidae; genus Theropithecus; species Theropithecus gelada. The sequence continues at coordinate 191,619,868 of NC_037668.1, read as the reverse complement.
GAAGATCACTTGAGCCCAGGAGGCTGTAGTGAGCTGTGATTGTGCCATTTGCCATTTTAAATGACAAAACCCACAATTACTTTTGCACCAACCTAATCTCATATTTTCAAGAGCCTGGGATTACACTCCTGTATTCCAATTTCATAATAACTTTATTGATGTTAGCACATATTTCTGGAACATATTTAATTTATGTTTCATTGGGTAATATGGTGTGGTGAGTTTTCTCTAGGGATTTTGCTTTGTCTTTTATTTACTTTTCCATTTAAATTTATGAAATTTATGTTTAGATGTGTTTACTATTGATTAGGGCTGAGGTGAAAAAAGGGATAGGCAGCTGATTCCCATGAGGCAGGTATCAAAAGTCTGTCTTCCTGCCTCTTGCCCCAACATGTTACACATTTCTGCACATGTTTTGGTAACAGTTCCATTTTGTAGCCTCTTATTTGATTGCTTCATGAATCTGTTTCTCATTATCTTCTTTCATCTTTGTGTCTATGTTTTTTTTTTTTTTTGTCTCTCCATTATGTCTTCAATTTTCTTTTTTACTTGCCTCCGTTTCTTAATTGGCCAAAATGTAGAGTTGACTCTCGAAGAATGCAGGGGTTAGCGGCTGGCTTCCACGTCAAGGCAGTTGAAAAATTGTGTATAACCTTTTGCTCCCCCCAACCTAACTACTAATAGCCTATTGTTGAGTGGAAGCCTTACCAATAACATAGACAGTTAACATGTATCTTATATTATGCAAAAAGTCCAAAGATTCTACATGTGCTGATGTAGCTGCATTGACAGCTTCATGAATTTCCTCTTTAATTATTATTATTATCATTATTTTTTACTATGGTCCTTTTGCTGGATTCATTTATCTCAAAGTGGTGGACCTCCACAGCTGCAGACTTCAATCTGTGGTAGTTATTCAGAATTCAGCTTTTTCTTGTAATGTGACTTTTCTGTGCTTCTTGAAAGCACTTTCAGCTTCACTAGTGGCACTTCATATGGGTTCCATGGTGTTATTCAAGTTTTATGGTATTGCACTAAACAATGAGAAATAGTGATCACTTTTTACAACAATAAAATGTATTGGAGAGATGAACTGCTCACATGGAGATGATTAGCATTACCCAGCATTTCAAGCAGATATACTCACCACGATAGCAACCTGAGATGGGGTTGAAAATTTTGCAGTTGCGTAGTATGTACTACATTTAACTTTATGTAGTTTTGATGTAATACTGCATCTTTATGTTTGTTTTTTGTTTTTCAAATTTTATTTTAGATTCAGGGGGTACATATACAGTTTTGTTACCTGAATGTATTGTATGATGCTGAAATTTTGGGTGTGAATGATCCTGTCATTCGAGTACCGAGCATAGTACCCAGTACTTAGTTTTTCAACCCTTGTCTCTTTCCTGCTTCTGTTAGTCTCCATTGTCTGTTGTTGCCATCTTTATGTCCGTGAGTACCCAATGTTTATCTCCCACTCATAAGTGAGAACATATGGTACTTGGTTTTCTGTTTTATGTTAATTTGGTTAGGATAATGGCCTCCAGCTGCATCCACGTTGCTGCATAGGACATGATTTCATTCTTTTCTGTGACTGCATAGTATTCTATGGTGTATATGTACCACATTTTCTTTTTCCAATCCACTGTTGATGGGCACTTGGGTTGACTCCAAGTCTTTGCTATTGTGAATAGTGCTGCAGTGAACATGCGAACATGTGTCTTTTCAATAGAAATATTTGTTTTCTTTTGGGTATATACCCAGTAATAGGATTGCTGGGTTGAACTGGGTAGAATGGTAGTTATTTGAGAAATCTCTAAAGTGCATTCCACAGTGGCTGTAATAATTTACATTCCCACCAGCAGTGTCTACGTGTTAATTCCCCTTTCTCTGTAGCCTTGCCAGCATCTGTTGTTTTTTTGACTTTTTAGTAATAACCATTTTGACTAGTATAAGATAGTTTCTCATTGTGGTTTTGATTTGCCTTTCTCAAATTAGTGATGTTGAGCATTTTTCCATGTTTGTTGGCTGCTTGTTTGTCTTTTTGAGAAGTGTCTCTTCATATCTTTTGCCTGCTCTTTAATGGTGTTGTTTTGTGCTTGTTGAATTTTTTAAGTTCCTTATAGATTCTGAATTATAGACCTTTGTCAGATACATAGTTTCTGAATATGTTCTCCTATTTTGTAGGTTTTCTATTTACTCTGTTGATGGTTTCTTTTCCTGTGCAGAAGCTCTTCAGTTTAATTAGGTTTCACTTGTTAATTTCTGTTTTCTTGCAATTGTTTTTGAGGGCTTAGTCATAAATTATTGTTGTGGGAAGTCAGGGACCCCGAATGGAGGGACCGGCTGGAGCTGCAGCAGAGGAACATAAATTGTGAAGATTTCATTTTAATATGGACATATATCAGTTCCCCAAATTAATACTTTAATAATTTCTTACGCCTGTCTTTACTGCAGTCTTTGAACATAATTGTGAAGATTTCATGGACATTTATCAGTTCCCAAATGATACTCTTATAATTTCTTACTCCTGTCTTAATCTCTTAATCCTGTTATCTTTGTTAGCTGAGGATGTACGTCACCTCAGGACCACTATAATTGTATCTAACTGTACAAATTGATTGTAAAACGTGTGTTTGAACAGTATGAAATCAGTGCACCTTGAAAAAGAACAGAATAACAGCAATTTTCAGGGAACAAGGGAAGACAACCATAAGGTCTGACTGCCTGCAGGATCAGGCAGAATAGAGCCGTATTTTTCTTCTTGCAGAGAGCCTATAAATGGATGTGCAAGTAGGAAAGATATCACTGAATTCTTTTCCTAGCAAGGAGTATTAATAATTAAGACCCTGGGAAAGGAATGCGTTCCTTGGGGGGAGGTCTATAAATGGCCGCTCTGGGAGTGTCTGTCTTGTGCTGTTGAAATAAGGACTGAAATACACCCTGGTCTCCTGCAGTACCCTCAGGCTTACTAGGTTTGGGAAACCCCACCCTCGTAAATTTGAGGTCAGACCGGTTCTCTGCTCTCAAATCCTGTTTTCTGTTGTTTAAGATGTTTATCAAGACAATACATGCACAACTGAGCATAGACCCTTATCAGGAGTTTTTGATTTTGCCCTTTGCCTTGTGATCTTTGCTTTGCCCTTTGCCTTGTGATCTGTATTGGCTGCAGAAGCATGTGATCTTTGTTCTCCTTTTTGCCTTTTGAAGCATGCGATCTTTGTGACCTACTCCCTGTTTGTATACCCCCTCCCCTTTTGAAGTCTTTAATAGAAACCTGCTGGTTTTGCGGCTCAGGTGGGCATCACGATCCTACCGATACGTGATGTTACCCCTGGAGGCCCAGCTGTAAAATTCCTCTCTTTGTACTCTTTCTCTTTATTTCTCAGACCAGCCAACACTTAGGGAAAATAGAAAGTACCTATGGTGAAATATTGGGAGCAGGTTCCCCTGATAAATTATTTCCCAAGGCTGATATCCGGAATGGTGTTCCCTAGGTTTTCTTCCAGATTTTTATTGTTTGAGGTCTTACATTTAATTTATTTATTATTTTTTTGAGACGGAGTCTCACTCGTCGCCCATGCTGGAGTGCAGTGGCACAATCTCGGCTCACTGCAAGCTCTGCCTCCTGGGTTCACATCATTCTCCTGCCTCAGCCTCCCGAGTAGCTGGGACTACAGGCACCTGCCACTATGCCCAGCTAATTTTTTTGTATTTTTAGTAGAGATGGGGTTTCACCATGTTAGCCAGGATGGTCTTGATCTCCTGACCTCGTGCTCTACCCGCCTCGGCCTCCCAAAGTGCTGGGATTACAGGCACGAGCCACGGTGCCTGGCTGAGGTCTTACATTTAAAATTTGAATTCATCTTGAGTTAATTTTTGTATATGGTGACAGATAAGGGTCCAGTTTCTTTCTTTAGCGTATGGCTAGCCAGCTATCCCGTAATAGCAGGGATAATGTGTGGCTAAGTCTTTTCACCATTTATTGAATAGGGAGTCCTTTCCCTACTGCTTATTTTTGTTGACTTTGTTGAGGATCAGATGGCTGTAGGTGTGTGGCTTTATTTCTGGGTTCTTTATTTTGTTGGTTTATGTATCCGTGTTTGTACCAATTATCATGTTGTTTTGGTTCCTGTAGCCTTATATATAGTAGGAAGTCAGGTAATGTGATGCCTTCAGCTTTATTCTTTTTGCTTAGAATGCTTTGGCTATTTGGGCCCTTTTTTGGTTCCATATGAATTTTAGAATAGTTTTTTTCTAGTTCTTTGAAAACTAATGTTGGTAGTTAAATGGAAATAGCATTCAATCTCTTGCTTTCTTTGGGCAGTGTGGCCAGTTTAATGAAATCGATTCTTCCAATCCATGATCATGGAATTTTTTTTATTTGTTTCTCTCATTTCAGATTTATTTGAGCAATGTTTTGTAGTTCTCCTTGTAGAAATCTTTTACCTCCTTGTTTAGATGTATTCCTAGGTATATTTTTGTGTGTGTGTGTGGCTAATTGTGGGATTGTGTTCTTGATTTGGCTCTCAGCTTCAATGATATTGCTATATAGAAATGCTACTGATTTTTGTATGCTGATTTTGTATCTTAAAACTTTTCTGAAGTCATTTATCAGTTCCAGGAGCCTTCTGACAGAGTCTTCAGGGTTTTCTAGTATAGGATCACATCATCAGTGAAGATAGATCATTTGACTTCTTCTTTTCCAATTTGGATGCCTTTCTTTCTCTTGCCTGATTACTCTGGCTAGGACTTCCATTACTATGTTGTATAGGAGTGATGAGAGTGGGCATCCTTGTCTCGTTCATTCTCAAGGGGAATGCTTTCAGTTTTTACCTGTTTAGTATAATGTTTGCTGTGGGTTTGTCATAAATGGTTCCTGTTATTTTGAGGTATGTTCCTTTGATTCCTAGTTTCTTGCATTTTTATCATGAAGGGGTGATGGATTTTTATCAAAAGCTTTTTTCACATCTATTGAGATGACCACATGGCTTTTGTTTTTGTTTTTGATTCTGTTTATGTGTTCATTCAAATTTATTAAATTTTTGATATGCTGTTGAATTTGGTTTGTTAGTATTTTGTTGGGGATTTTCCCATCTATATTCACTAGGGATATTGGGCTATAGTTTTCTGTTTCTTTTGTGTCTTTGCCAGGTTTTGGTATCAGGTTGATGCTGACTCTGATTTTCTTTACTTCAAAGTATTTTTAAATTTCTGCCTTAATTTCATTGTTTACCCAAAAGTCATTCAGGAGCAGGTCATTTAATTTCTATGTAACTGTGTGATTTTGAGAGAGCTTTTTGATACTGATTTCTATTTGTATTCCACTCTGATCCAAGAGTATGGTTTGTAGACTTTTAAAAAAATATATTGAGACTCATATTGTTGCTGAGCATGTGATTGATCTTGTTGTATGTTCTCTGTGTAGATGAGAAAGATACATATTCTGTGGTTGATGGGTAGAGTATCCTGTAGATGTTTATTAGGTCCAATTGGACAGGTGTCAAGTTTAAGTTCAGGATTTCTTTGTTAGTTTTCTGCTTTGATGATGTGTCTAATGCTGTCAGTGGGGTGTTGAAGTTCCCCACTATGACTGTGTGGCTAAGTCTTTTTGTAGGAATAGACATACTTGTTTATACCCCAAACTTGGGCGTGTATATATTTAAGATAGTTAAGTCTTCTTGTTGAATTGAACTCTTTATCATTATGTAATACCTTTATATTTGTTCACTTTTACTTTTGTTGGCCTAAAGTCTGTTTTATCTAATACAAGAATAGCCACCCTTGCCCATTTATGTTTTCCATTTGCATGGTAGATCTTCCTCCATCCCTTTATGTTGAGGCTTTGGGTGTTATTATGCGTGAGATGGGTCTCTTGAAGACAGCAGATGTATAGATCTTTTTATCCAACTTGTGACTCTGTGCCTTTTAAGTGGGGTATTTTGACTATTTACATTCAACATTAATATTGATAATGTGAGATTTCGATGCTATCATAAAGTTGTTAGCTGGTTGCTTTGTAGTTTCTATTGTGTTGTTTCCTGATAGAGTCTGTGGGCTATGTACTTAAGTGTGTTTTTGAGTAGGAGGTATCTTTCCTTCAATTCCATGTATAGAAATATCTTAAGGATCCCTTGTAGGACTGGTTTAGTGGTAATGAATTCCCTTAGCACTTGCTTGTCTGGAAAAGGTTTTATTTCTCTTTTGCTTATGAAGCTTAGTTTGGCAGAATATGAAATTCTTAGTTGGATTTATTTTTCTTTAAGAATGCTGAAAATAGGCCCCAATCTCTCCTGGCTTGTAATGTTTCTGATGAGAAGTCTACTGTTAGCCTGACGGGATTCCCTTTGTACGTGATCTGACCTTTCTCTCTAGCTGTCTTTGAAATTTGTTTCTTTAGCATTAAGCTTGGATAGTCTTGTGACTATATAACCTGGTGATGTTCATTTTGTGCAGTATCTCACATATGTTCTCTAGATTTTTTGTATCTGGATGTCTACCTCTCTAGCAAGATTAGGGAAGTTTTCTTGAATTATTCACTCAAATATATTTTTCAGGTTGTTTACTTTTTCTCCTTTTTCAGGAATGCCAGTAATTCATAGATGTGGTCATTTTACATAATCCTATTTTTATCAAAGACTTTGTTCATTTTTAAAAATTCTTTTTTCTTTATTTTTGTTGACTGTATTAGTTCAAAACACTGGTCTTCAAGCTTTGAGATTCTTTCCTCGGCTTGGTCTCTTCTGTTGCTAATACTTTCAATTGTATTTTGAAATTCCTTTTTTTTTTTTTTTTTTGAGGCGGAGTCTTCACTCTGTCGCCCAGGCTGGAGTGCAGTGGCACCATCTCGGCTCACTGCAAGCTCCGCCTCCCGGGTTCGCGCCATTCTCCTGCCTCAGCCTCCCGAGTAGCTGGGACTACAGGCGCCCGCCACCGCGCCCGGCTAATTTTTTGTATTTTAGTAGAGACGGGGTTTCACCGTGTTAGCCAGGATGGTCTCGATCTCCTGACCTCGTGATCCGCCCGCCTCGGCCTCCCAAAGTGCAGGGATTACAGGCGTGAGCCACCGCGCCCGGCCTTGAAATTCCTTAAGTGAATTTTTTAATGACCGAAGCTCTCACTGATTTATTTTTAAAGATATTCTCTCTTCTCTTATTTCCTGGCTTGCTTTAGACGTTTCTTTGTGTCGATTTTCAACCTTGTCTTGGATCTCATTGAGCTTCCTTGCAATCCATGCTTTGAATTCTTTCTGTCATTTCTGGGTTTCCATTTTAGTTGGAGACCATTGCTTGACAGCTCTAAGACAATCCTTTGGTAGTGCCACTACATTGAGATTTTTCATGGTGTCAGAATTCTTGTAGTGGTTCCTTCTCATCTGAAGACACTGGCACTTCTAATTTTTGTCATTATTTTTTCGCAGATAGGATTTTTTTCTTTCTTCATTTTCCTATAATGTTATTTTATTTTTTCTGCACCCCCCCCCCCCACCCCCTACCCTTTCTCTATGGGTGAGACTGCAGAGAATTCTGGTTTGGGTCTTTTGGCTTTGCTTCTATAGCCCTATGCTCTTCTTTGGGCAGGTTTTATATGGGGGCTGTGCAGTTTAATGTACAAGCCAGTAGATGGTGCTAGGCGGCCAATGCAGTTGGGTATATATTTGATTCTTACTTATTTTCAGAAGCTCTCTGTTGTGTCAGGCAGTGTACTGGTTCTTTGAATGCACAGTGGTCTGAGCTCCCTGCTTAGCTACCATAGGACAGATGCCATGAAGGGCAGAGCTAGAGCAGCACATCTGCCCGCACGTCCCCTGACGGCAGGCACTTAAATTTCTCTCAACTGTGAATGGCACCATGTATGGTCTGTGTTTGTATATGTACGTTTTTATAAATTATAATTTTTAATGATAGATTTGTATATTTTTATGGCAGTGAATTATAACAGACTAGTAGTTACATATATTTCATGCATCCATGAGATAACTTTTTCTTAATTTTTTTGATATTTCTAGGCCACACGGTTTGCATGTTTTTCATGTTATCACAGATCTTCAAAAAATTTTCCAATAATAGTTTTTGAAAAAAATCCACATGTACTTGGATGCATTTATTTCAAACCCATGTTGTTCAGGGGTCAACTGTAGTTCTGAAAAGTGATATTCATTATGTGTTGTTTTTTATTTGCTGGATTTTACTTTCCCTTTCAATTTCTCAGATTAGTCTGCTTTTCAGTTGTATGACTTTTAGTTGGTTTTTAAATTGACAGGATAGTGGGCTATGTCGTCACAGAGAAACTGTGTTCTTTCGTTGTACTTTATATGCCCAGAGCCTGGTACTAGCCCTTAATAAATAAGCATTGAATGACTATATGAATTAAACTTAGTGCTCCATGATATTTTTTAAAAGGAGAAGTTAATTTTCTATGGCACTGTAATTGAAGAATTTGATTTTGATTTGAAGTTATATAAATTTTGTTAGAAAACTTTTAAGTTATATACCATAGCTAATTAATTGAAGTCTTATTTTTTTTCACCACATTTAATGAGTAGTTCCTAGGGACCAGATGCAAACTAGTTTTTTTTCACTATAATTACTTCATTTTACTTATTACTTATGAAATAGAAACGTAGTTGCTAATATGCACACCTCAAAATATGACCTATCATACATCTATTGAAAACTGGGGCCGGGTGCGGTGGCTCAAGCCTGTAATCCCAGCACTTTGGGAGGCCGAGACAGGCGGATCATGAGGTCAGGAGATCGAGACCATCCTGGCGAACACGGTGAAACCCCGTCTCTACTAAAAAATACAAAAAACTAGCCGGGCGAGGTGGCGGGCGCCTGTAGTCCCAGCTACTCGGGAGGCTGAGGCAGGAGAATGGCGTGAACCTGGGAGGCAGAGCTTGCAGTGAGCTGAGATCCGGCCACTGTACTCCAGCCTGGGCGACAGAGCGAGACTCCGTCTCAAAAAAAAAAAA